>NC_056730.1:601742431-601782431 GCF_019279795.1 Protopterus annectens | reverse complement strand
TCCAAGAGCTGACGCTACAGATGACAGCTGTCATAGCATCTGATACTGTGCTTAATGTGTCTGTTACATGAGTTATCAGGGTAACAGCAGCACTTAACTGTGAAAAAATGAGAATACTTACCAGTTTGTTTACATACAGTTGGAGATAAATTGCTCTCTTTCCTTGATATAAAGATGTCTCAAACAACTTACATGTTTCACTTTAGTTTTTAGAGCATTTTAATGACCATAAGAAGACACTATTTTGAGATGCAAAAATGGTGGGCATCAGCCAACAGTATAAGATGCATTACCTGAGAATTCCCAGCCAAGGCCTTGCAGAATTGGACAAATACCTTTCTAGGACCAATATAATATTTTATTAGGTAAAAAATGGTGATACCTTCACTACTGATGGAGGAAAAACAAGTGGTAATGAAAATCATGAAGGTGATGAAGGATTTCTCAACAGCAGAAAACATCTAGATGATGTTACAGGGAAAAATTCTGAAAAATGGTTAACTGCAGT
The DNA here is from genome assembly GCF_019279795.1 of Protopterus annectens. Classification (NCBI taxonomy): domain Eukaryota; kingdom Metazoa; phylum Chordata; order Ceratodontiformes; family Protopteridae; genus Protopterus; species Protopterus annectens. Next base: position 601,781,923 of record NC_056730.1, on the reverse strand, counting down.
GGAGGGTTGAGTTTTACTTCAATCTGTTTAAACGACTGGAGGTGAGCTATTTGTTTGTCTATATATACAGAACTGTTATTGGGTCTCAAATCAAAACTGGCTTATTATGTATTCATGAAATGGATGCCAAGAAACTCATCTGGGGGTGAAGTTCCCAAGGTCAACTTTGGCATCCATGTTGACAAGCCATAATAATGGGTTATGATAGGTGACCTGATCATAACTCTCTGTAGTGTATGAAGCTTTATCTGCTACATGTGGTACCAGTTAGAGAAAAAGAAAGTTTAAGAATACAAAGTATTTTATCAGCTTTTAGAACTTCTGAATGCCATTAAAGTCCGCAGAACTGTCAAACAGACAGCAGGCAAACATGAGATGCTTCCTTTGTAGAATAAGTGGCTTTAAAAACTGGTAGACACTTTGTTCTGCCACACTGTTTGTTTATATGTGTAGCAGGGTGATGTTCTAACACCATGTAGAAGCTGGTTTATCTTCTGCTGCTATTTGCTTTTTTGCTAACCAGCATTATTTACAGTCAATCCCCATCCCAAAACCCATGCTTACCGGCACTTAGTTGTGCTTAACAAAAGCTTAGGAAGCATTTTTCGGAGTATAATCACAATGCTCCATGCACTAGAAAGCTGTTCTTACTCCATGACTGCCTTTGGTCATGTCTGCTTTTAATATGTAGCCTAGCCCTATATGTTTTTCATCCAGCCATCAATCCTTCCCCAGCCTCTTTTCCTATTTTTGCACATGGGGTCACGGTGTCACTTCAATACTCAGCAAACAGGCTCTGTGGAAATAATCCAAGCACCAAAATATTTTCACTGATTTAATGAAGCACTTTTCGTCACCTGCAATAAGGTAACTTCCTCAAATTACATTCTCAAAAAAAACGGGGCCGTTAAATAGTAATACAACAAATCACCTGATTGTACCTACAAGGTGTACTGATATATAAAATATAGTACTCATTATTAAAAACTTCTAAAATACATTTTAGACTGCTTGTTATACAAACTAAATCACCACACACCACTACTACTGAAAATAATGTCTCTTTTAAACATGTTAAACATATATATAATACAACTTGAAAATAAAAAATAATAAAAAAGTAATATTATCAATAACATGATAGCAAATGCATAATAGTATCCTAAATATAAATATACATTTAATTAATTGTTTTCTATCTGTCCAAACTTTTAAGTTTAAGAAGACATAATATATTAAAATGTTCATTTTATCCAGGTTCAACAAAGGCGTTCAGTCTTATTTGCCATGCCAATTCGCATTCTTCCAGTAATAAATTTAAAGGGCCGCCTTGAATATTATGTTGGATTTGATCTACTGCTTTAAAAGTAAATGTATGACCTACATGTAACATGGTATGCCTAGCAAGTGCATTGTCCATTTTATTTGTTCCAATTGCATAAGTGTGTTCATAGATTCTGTCTCGGAGCCTTCGCTCCGTTTTACCATTGTAAAATGCTTTACATGAACAACACATAGCAACATAAACTGTCATTTTTGAATTACAGTTCAAATTATATTTTATTTGATACTTTCTTTCATTGATAATAAATGTTCTACCTGTAGTAATGAATTTACACATACTACAACACCCACAAATAGACATACCGGCAGATCTATGGACACTCCTATAATTGTGGGATTCTAATATACTTTTCAAGTTCGTTCCTCTCCTAAAAATAATTCTAGGAACATTACTGAATTTTCCTAGTAATGTTTTATCTTGTTTAATAAGTTCCCAATTTTTGTATAAAATAGTTCTAATAAGCATACTATCCATACTAAATGTGGTGATAAAACTATACTCAAACTCATTAACTGGTTTTTTTACTTGTTGTCCCATTAACTTCTTGATCTACCATGTACCAAAGTATCAAATAAAATATAATTTTTAATGGCCTCGTTTTTTTTGAGAATGTAATTTGAGGAAGTTACCTTATTGCAGGTGACGAAAAGTGCTTCATTAAATCAGTGAAAATATTTTGGTGTTTGGATTATTTTCACAGAGCCTGTTTGCTGAGTATTGTACGTTTTTTCATAAGTTTGTCACGGTGTCACTTCAACAGTGGCAATCATCTAGAGCTAAGGAACACACTACTGGGTGGGCATATTTTTCATATCTCCTGCCAATTGCTGTGTTTGTTTTGCTTGTTTTTTCCACACCAAACTGTCAGTCTTCTTTGTTTGCTGCTGCTTACCACCTGGCACAGTGACAGATGCTGTAACCTTTAACATTCCCATCATGCACTCTGTTAGTGAATAGATCAAGCTATTTATTTTATTTATTTATTGACATTTGTTTAGCTAGAATGCCCGACTAGACACAAGTGTCCATCTTCTGTGGTGGCCCAGGGAGATTAATGCAACCGATGTTTACAATAACAAACTTTATAATGCAGTTTCAGTGAATACATAGCATGATAGCCAGTATAATACAATTTATATTGATATTCAAAAACATTAAATTTCCAAGTCCTGTATTGAGACTTTCCAGATAGAAGAGTAGTGTATAAGACAGTTAGGAGTGATTTAAGAATTAAAATAGACTGAGGTATTGGAGGAGATAAGCAAGTTTGAGTGTGAACAGAGAAGTAGTGATGGAACAGTAATTTGGTTGAGTTAATTAGAAGTAGGAATAGTAGTTTAAGAACTGCAATAAAGTGAGCCATTAAAAGGGAATAAGCAGTTTAAGTGATTTAGTGCTGTAAAGGGAAGAATTAGGAAGGTGATGAAGGGTGTTGTGTCCCAGATGAGGAGCAGGGACAAAGTCAGGAGGCAGAGAGGAAGGCTTTTAATAATTTTTTGAAAAGAGGAAGGTGAGTGATAGACCTAGTTGCTATAGGAATTTCATTCCAAGTCCTAGCTACACAATTTGAATAGACTCTGATTAAGCAGCCCATTTTGGTTTGTAGATGGTAAGCAGTTGTTCATTGTTTGACCGAAGGGGACAATTTTGAAAATAGTATTGTGGTAGGGGTATAATTGCTGGACAGACGAATGGGGTATGGATAATGTTATGGGTTAAGGCAAACTGAGTATAAGATAGGTGGTGAGAAAGCTCGAGCCAGTTAAATGTTTTTAGTGCTAAACAGTGGCGGGTAGTAAGGTTTGTTGCAAGCTAACTTGGTGACTTTGTTATAGCACCATTCAAGTTTAGAGCTAAGTAAGGTTTGTAGGTTGGTCATGATTGGGCCTTTATATAGGAGAAAGGGTAAGAGGTGAGTTACCTTGGCAGAGTCAGTAAGGAACTTCTTTACTTTATATAGAGTGGCAAGTTTCTGATGGGTTTTCTTGATGCTGTTGTGGATATGTATATGGAAATTAAGAATGCAGTTAATTGTCATGTCAATAGTTTTGTATGTAGGGTAAGTTCAATTATGGTATTATTTAAGGAAGAAATTTTAAAGTTTTTTTTAATGGAAATGGGAGTTTGAAAAAAGAGATGTATTTTTTTTATTTTTTTGGGGAGGGCGAGATATAGTAGTAGGTGATTATCCTGTAGTCAACTTTCAACAGTGGTTAAAGCCTTGTTGTGTAATTCTCCGAAGATGTGTTAGGTTGTCGGAAATGCATATTTGGGCAGAATCATCATCGTATTATACGAGGGAAGCTTGCTGAAAGGATTTATGTAAATTCTTAATGAATATATTAATGAGTAGAGGGCTAAGAATGGAGCCCTGTGGTACAACAGTATTGACAGGAAGCAAGTGAAAAAAGTAGAGAACCATTTAACAGACTGGTATCTATTGATTAAGTAGTTGCTAAATCATAGTAGTGTGGTTTGTGATAGCACAAGGAAGACAGTTGGTAGAGGAGTTTTTGGTGAGAGACTAAATCAAAATTAGAGAGATCAAAGAATACATAGGAAAAGAGTTTGCCTTTTTCTCGGGCTTTGTTAATAGCATCTGAGAAAATTAATAAGGTTGTTGTAGTGCTATGGGCAAGTCAAAAACCATGCTGTGTGGAGGTTAGAAGCTTTCCCTGAAGAATATGTTGAAGAAGTTGCTTGTTAATCCACTTCTCCAGCATTTGTGACAAAGGGATAATATGGCGATAGGACTGAAACTGGTTATATCAGATGAGGTACTTCCTTTATGAAGAGGGATGATGAAGATTTTTTTCCACATAGAAGGAACGTGTGATTCCATGATAAATCTGCTAATTAGGAGAGACACAGGATAGGCTATGGAACTGACAACTAGCTTGGGGTATTCTGTTAGGAGATTATCTACTGAAGAACAGAGTTTCAGTTTAAGAAGTAGTGATTTGATGTATGAGGTTGGGATGGGTTTTATGGTAAAATAGAGCATGTTTGTTGTATGAGGAGAGGGCATGTCAGGATTGCTGGGAGGAAAATATTTAGTAAGGACTTTAATGTTTTATATAAAATGTGCGTTAAATTGAGCAGGTATTTTGGAGGGAGTGTTATTTAGCACAAGATTTGGAGTGGTGGATGTTCCAGAGTGAAATATATTATTAACAGAAGACTAGAATTTTTGGGGGTTGGAAGACTGATTTAGTAAGAGGTTACTGAAGGAATTTTCTTGTCTGTGATAATCTGTCTTTTAATATGGTTCTGTAGTTCTTTAAAGTGTTGTATGTTTTGGGGAGATCTATAGTTTAACCACTCTTTCTAAGCCCTTTCTCTTTCATACTCTAGATGCCTGTTTGAGATGGTGGATAACCAAGAAATGTGGTTATTCTATATTCTTTTTGTTCTAGTTGGAGCCAGACTATTGAAGGTTTTCAGAAAAGTGAGTTAAACTGGTGTACTGCTTCATCAAGTGGATTATTATGGACTATTATGGAACATTATGGATTACTACCCCATCAGGCTTCTAATGCTTATCAAATTATCTTGCATACCTCACTCTTAGCCTGACAGCTATGGGAATGAAGAACTCCAGGTTTGTAATTCAGTGTTTTTGTACCAAGGACATCTCCTACCACAAAACATGTACCACACTTCATTTATTGGCCTTGCTCATTTGTGGCATCTGTGCAGCTTAACACTAGCAGTATTCAAATTAAGTGCATAAAGATTTGTTTTATGAATTGTCTTATTTGCACTCTATGGAAGTGTCAGTATGTCCTCCCAAAGCAGCTATTCTATACCATAGTACTTCTCTACGGGTTGTTTCTATCACTCTTGCAGAGACAAATCTTGACTTTCTTTTAAGTCAACTGTATTCTGAAACTGTTCACTATGAAACAAAACCACATTTTTATGACTTTCTCCATTAGTCTTACATTTTCAGTTGTTATTTTCATAGTGCAATGACATTACAAGATGTCTGAATGGAATGGACTGAACAATAATAGTGTTATTTGCATACAGTTGTTAATTAGGGTAGAACTGTAATTCCAGTGGACCATTCTCAGGCTCATCCTGTCAGAGTACAAAAAAAACTGAAGATAACAAAGTTGACAATTTTTAAATGGATGCATGTACAATGATGAATGGGGAAGCATGTTTAACATGCAGGTGACCAATACAATAAATAAAAATATAGCTGTGAGTAGAAGGACAACAATAACTTAAAAAAGGAAAAACAAAACAGAACTATAAACATTTAAACTGTAAGTCAAATTATACAGTAACTATTCACTATATTCAGCATATACAACAAGGTGAATGGGGATGCTGGAAGGAATAAGTATGAGAGAAAATGTCAAAGAGAGGAAAGGAAACGGGAAGGATAATTGGCTAGGCTTAAAATGGCTCACAAGGTTAGTACTAATCTATGAACCTATGAATGAGAAAGGGTTAGTGGAGAGACTTCGCTGGTAGAGTAACTGGCTACAGTATGAAAACAAATAGGCACTAAAGATAAGGGAATGGATTTAGGTTACATTTTATTGTATAGCACTTCAGGAGGTTTTACAAATGAATGTTTTAAGTTTGCTGTGAAAGGCACTGTAGGAAGGGAGTGACCTGTTTAGTATGGATTTCCCATATATAGATGTCTAGTGTCAAGAAAGTGTGGTCAGCATCATGAAGTCTGCTCCTAGGGGTAAGTAAGGAGGAGATTTCAAGAAGAAGTGATCTTTGGTTATAGGTAATGCATATTTTAGTTAATCTGCTGACAATAAAGGGGAATGCCTGCAGGTTTCAGAGTTTGAATGTGAGCTGGGAGATGAGTATGCTGCCCATTTGTTTGACTGGAAACCATTTTTATGTTTTGAAGGACATTGCAACGGTGATCTCTTTTGAGGTTTTGTGAGGCAAATCTACAGATATTTGGTAGCCATGGTTTTCAGGGAAGTCAGATTTTCCATGGAAGCATTAGTCATAATTTAGAGACCATATTCTGGTTGTGCTGTCACAATATCTTTGCCTTTGGTGCCTCTGACAGCAGGACAGAGGAAGTGTTATATATTTTTAAACAAGAAAAGCAAAGAGTTGACTTTTGATTTGCTGGTTGAAATATAAAGTTGAAACATTAGATTTTGGTCAAGTAAAGAAAAATGCCCAGTAATCAAGTACACACCTCTTCATATTTTGTATACTTACAAAGTGTGTTAGTATCCTATATGGATGCTATATACCCACAGACAACCCTTTCAGGCTACTTGCATGACAATATTCCCTGTGATAAGCCATTACATAACCACCAGAGGCTAAGCATCATAGTTGTTTGTGCATTACAAAACCATTTTCAATCTTTGTGATATGAAGACAAGAGTGAACCTTTCAATTTTATTTAATGCCTTTTCATGAGATTTTGAATGAATGGCTTGAATGTATTTCAAAGTTTTGAACAGTTTTCACACATCTTTACAGGGGACTTTCAAATGACAGAATAAACTTCAAGTGAAGACTTTAGGTTTTACATGAAATCCTACAGTAGAGCTCAAAAGCTGAAACTGGATGAAAGCAATAAAGCTGTAGCCATAGAAGTGAAAATATTTAATACAGATATATTGTAAAACAGAAACTATACAACTTTAGGGAATTAAATATAGTATCAGGTATCTAATGCACATTTTAACTCTTTGGGTGTACAGTCCATTATGACTGCATCCAGCACTAACATTATATTTAGGATCAGAGTAAAGTAACACTTGGATTAGTGTCTAAGAGAAAGAAATCTTAGTCTTCATCAAAGCGTTAATATTTACTCTAGCTATATCTGCTGCCATGACACTATTTCTGTTCAAGTTTAATGGCTTTATTAACAAGATATTTTATTTAAAACACTTTATCAAAATTTTAATATACAGTGTTCCAGTACAACTAGACAATAAAAAGACAGCTCGATGTTTCAAAGCAAGACTGCAAAATATTAAAAATGCAGATAAATATCAAAGAGTAAACAAATGCTAATTAAATTATATTTTGTAAATATTTCAAGCGATTCTGGAAGCTCAGTCTGGGGAAAGTGGATATTGATGACCTATAATTATGTTCATCTATATGAATCAGTATGGTTGCCTTGGAATTCTATAATTATGATTTAAAAGGAAGAGTCCGGAGAATACAAAGCTAACAAAATAAAATAATGTATGCTACTACCCCATATTTACAGAACAAGAAGAGGGATCAGAAGAGTAAGAATGGCTATGGAATGCAAGGGCGCACTGCGAGAGATGGAATGCAAGGGCACACTGTGAGGGATGGAATGCAAGGGTGCACTGTGAGGGATGGAATGCAAGGGCACACTGTGAGGGATGGAATGCAAGGGCGCACTGTGAGGGATGGAATGCAAGGGCTCACTGTGAGAGATGGAATGCAAGGGCGCACTGCGAGAGATAGAATGCAAGGGCACACTGTGAGGGATGGAATGCAAGGGTGCACTGTGAGGGATGGAATGCAAGGGCACACTGTGAGGGATGGAATGCAAGGGCGCACTGTGAGGGATGGAATGCAAGGGCTCACTGTGAGAGATGGAATGCAAGGGTGCACTGTGAGGGATGGAATGCATGGGTGCACTGTGAGGGATGGAATGCAAGGGCACACTGTGAGGGATGGAATGCAAGGGTGCACTGTGAGGGATGGAATGCAAGGGTGCACTGTGAGAGATGGAATGCAAGGGCGCACTGTGAGGGATGGAATGCAAGGGCACACTGTGAGGGATGGAATGCAAGGGTGCACTGTGAGGGATGGAATGCAAGGGTACACTGTGAGGGATGGAATGCAAGGGTGCACTGTGAGGGATGGAATGCAAGGGCGCACTGTGAGAGATGGAATGCAAGGGCGCACTGTGAGGGATGGAATGCAAGGGTGCACTGTGAGAGATGGAATCCAAGGCCGCACTGAGAAAGATCACTATTTCTTCTGCTAGTTTAGGTAGACCATCTCTTCGAAGTCCACCAACCTGCCTGATGTTTTGCTGGTTATTGACTAACAACCTTTTATCCCATCTTCCCACCAGCCCCTGTACCAATATCTTCAGTAGTCCTTCTTCATTTGTTTAATTAGACAGCTGTTCAGTGGTTAAGTGACTTAATGTGATTGGACCTAGTTTATTTAAAGGTTGTCCTAAGATAAAGTACTATAACCTAATGAAGGCAGCGGTTAAGGAACTGCTTGGATTTAATGTATAAGTATAGTTGCTTTTTTTATTGCTTCTCAAGAATATGAGCATTTAGTTTCCTTTCTTACATGTATAGAATCTTGATCCCTTTTGGGATTGGGTCTTCAATCAACAACATGCTCTTCCCTTCCCATTCTTGCTGTCCTCTCATTTGCATCCTGCCACATGCCACTTCCCCTCCTCTCTATAATATTAATACCTTGACGTTCGCCATTCTCAGTCTTCCTCACTGTCTGCAACATTTACTTCCTTGCTTGTAGTGTATGGAAGTTCTTCCCAATTATTTATTTGTATTGGCCTAAGTTCCCCTTCTTGTGCATTTCCATCCTGCTCAATTTGTGTCACAGGCTTCTGCCTAGACACCTCTGGCTCTGTTTCCTGCTTATCACTTATCCTTATCCTCTGTATCTCTCCTTCCATGCATGCTTCCTTCTGCTTGTCTTCCCTTTCATGGTTGCATATGAAACTTTATTCTGTCACTTGAATGTCAGACACCTCAGTTGCTTGTATTTCTTGTGGCAACCTCTGCCAAGTTTACTAAATCCCCACCTTTCTCCTACCTCCCTTTTCTCACCCCACTTTTTCAACAGGCTTCATGTTGCCTCTGCTCTCTTTTCCTGCTCTACCTTTTTATGTCTGACTAGCTAGGGTGCTAATCTCTAACTTCCATATTCTACAATGACACTGTCCCATTCTGCATACTTCATATTCTCTGCCTTACAAAAGTTTCCTAAGCCAAAGAGGTACCATCAAAAGCACCTCTAAAATATGTCCCTTACCCTTCTTGTCTGACCTGTCCTATTTATTAATTTTCTTCTTTTCTTTTTTTTTTTTTTTTTGTATATAGGTCTTTTCCTACCAGGCTACACTCTTTGACTCTCTTTGTAAGACAATACTAGGAACTAGGTCATAGAGCTGTGAAAGGGTGGGGCAGTGCACAACCTGTGGATGGGAACACAAGCAGTGGGAGACAATCAAAATCCAATCAGTCCCAGAAGAGGTTCTTGACATGATCCCAAAGTACTTACTATTTAAAGCAGACGTGATGAGACAATGCCATGATAGGACTATAAATCCAGACCCATACAAGGGACATGTAACACACAACCACAGTTAAAAGTTTTAACTTAAAACCTTTTGCAAATAATGTAGCATGAATGTGTGCTTCCAACCCTTAACCTGCAACTTTTTATACTCCATGGAAAGAAAAACATAACATTAAAAAACACTGAAAAACAAACAAGAACAGAAGCAACAGAAATATACAAATAAAAAAAAGAAATGAAAAATAGTCACAGAATAGTTTTACCTGACAGCTCCCATAATTAAACCTTTTCCTGTTTTTCCCACGATTCAAATTTGTTTATTCTATATGGTGTCTCCAAATGGAATACAAGTGTTTCCTTTCTGGCTATTAAAACTCCAAGAAAACACATTTAAAGCAAAATAACTCTGTAGTAAAACAAGAACAAAAAGACAAGGAAACAGAAGACAGCCTTACCTGACAGATCGTTCACACAAAAAGCAAAGAAATGTACTTGTTTCAAACCTGATACTCAAAATGTCTCTATAAAGCTTGGCAGAATGTACATTTTGAATGTATATGGTTTCTGTAGAAATTCAACTTACGTTAGAAGAAAATAAAATATTCATACCTGAGTTGAAATTTATTTTTTCTCCAAATTACATTTATGCAAGTGTGATCCTAATATGCACATAGGCTGGAATTTGTCATCCTCTAATAATGTTGGGAATGGTTTAATGAACTTTTTTCTTAATGTAAATATTAAAATAATTGTCAAATCACCCAAAAGAAGTAATACTCTAAATACTGTACTTTGAAAGGGTGACTAGAATGATCATTCAGTGGACTTTTTTTTAAGTAATTCTGGTTACGGTATAGTAATTTCTGAACATTGCAATTTCACACAATTTTAATAAGGTAAAAAGGCCAGTCAAATCCTTTTATAAACAGACTACGTATGCACTGTAACACATTTAAGATCTGGATTAGAATAATCTATTTGGAATAGCATAATCTGAAGTAAATTTGAACACATTCAATAAATCAATATCTGATTTAGTAAAAATGTTTTTACTATGAAAGATTAGAAAAAAAAATTGTTAAAATCAAATTAGTCTTGCACGGTAAAATTCAATAAATCACCAGACTATATCATTGTAAAGAAAGAAGACAAAACTTACAGTAAATATAAAGCTGAGCTCAGTTGGTTAAGTCTCATTACCAAGTAAATATATTTTTCAAAAACAAAGTAAAACAGCTGAAAATTAATTATTTAATTGATTTATTGACATTTGTTTACTGGGAAAGTCTGCTTGGGAGGTCCATGGAGAAAAGCTCTAGAGAGTTAAATAATATCATATGGAAACTTTAGTACGGATGCAATTAAAAATCATATATACATACATGTTGACAGTGGAATATATAGGCTACAATAAAGCATGAGGAGACATCAGTGATGTAATAATAAAAGAAAATAAATCACAATTAAATATGACAAACGCACTATAAAAAATTATTCAAAACGTGGATTACTATACTAGGAAATAATTAAGAAAAGACGACACAAGTCTCCCGTAAGAATGGGTAGAGTGGAAGTGTTGAAATGGTACAGATACATAGCAGATAGTGTAATGAAAAGTTAGTAAAAATGTAAAGTATTTCTTGATGTTTATTATATAGGAGAGGTACATGGGCATAGCCATGATTTAGTGAGCAATTCTTTGATAGGGGATTTAAATACATGGAGGCTTGATATAGTTCTGAATAAATTTGAGATAGAGTTTCACAGTCTGGCTATGCAATGTAAGTATAGACTTTGCCCCATAGTTTTTATTTTATTTTATAGATTTCAAGCATTTTTTTTTCTTGAGAGTGCACAGGATGATTTAGGAGATGGTGATGAAGTACAGAGGAGATAGAAGGTGAGCTAGATTATGGGATGGATGAAGTTGGGTAGGGGGTAGATGATGCTGTAGTTCTAGCCATTTGACAGCACATAATACAGAGCAATGATGAGCTGTATATGACAGGTTAGCTGGAAATGTAGCTGTCTTATAGCATTTCTACAGATGGGATATGAGAGATCTGGATGTTAGTCAAAATAAGTGAGCCATAGAAAGGAAAAGGTACAAGGTAAGAGATAGCTAGGTGACTCTACTAGAAGAAGTAAGGAATTGTTTTGCTCTATATAACAGACCTAGCTTTTGATATGATTTTTTGTATACAGTTTTGTATGTGAAGATCAAACATTAAGTTGTCATCTATGGGGACTCCAAGTAATTTGGTATGGGTAACTTCTTCGGTAGCTGTATTGTTTGCAGCCATAATGTGAAAGTTACTTTTAATATTGACATGGGACACTGGAAAAAAGTAGCAGTTTAGTCTTTTAGGGATTAAGTAAAAGTTAGTTTTGATATAGCCACATATCTATTGAGTTGAAGGCATTTGTGTCATGGATTGTAGTTGTAGAGGGCTATCAAACAAGCAGGTAAGACATGATTTATCTGCATACTGAATTAGGCAAACTTGTATAGCGGTTATTGATGAAAACATCAAAAAGCAGTGGACCAGGAATAAAGCCTTGAGGAACACCAGATTTACCTAGGAAAAAAGAAGGGAGAGAAAAGATCCATTTGGCAGATAAATAACCGCCAGAGAGGTAGTGAGAGAATCATAGAAGAGTTGGTTTGGAAAGGCTTAGAGAGAACATTTGAGTCAGAAGTTTCTCATGTTACAAAGCGCCACAGGCTTTTGAGAGATCAAGAAAAACAGAAGAGATAAACTTTCCTTGCTCTTTAGCCTTATTAATCATGTCAAAAAAGTTGAGGAAAGCTGTAGTGGTGCTATAGGCAGGTTGCAAACCATGTTGTGTTGTGTTGGGGAGATCATTATGCAAGAGGTACTGAAGAAGTTGCTTATGAATATACTTTTCCAGGATCTTAGAAATGATGGGGGAGGGCAAGAAGGCAATTGGCCTAAAGTTATAGATTTCAGAAGTGGTATCTCCTTTATGGAATGGAATACAAAATACTTTTTTCCACATGGTAAGGACATGGGAGTTTTGAATAGAGCTACTGATGAGAATTGAAACTGGGTATGCAATACAGTCTGCAGCTAGTTTACGGTACTCATTAGGGAGATCATCAGCCAAAGGAGAATAGGGCTTCCGTTTCTTTAATAGCTGTCTAACATATGATGTGGAGACAGGATGGAGATGGAAGGCAAGGATGTCAGGATTAGTAGAATTTTATGGCTGATTAAATGATGAGGAAAATCGGAGGTAAGAATGATTATGATGTCTATGAAGAAGTTGTTAATTTTCAAAGCCATTTCTTAGGAGTATAATTCTGGATAGGGGTTTTGTGAGGAAAGAGAGTCATGTTGAAGAATTTTCTTAACTGAGCTACAGAATTTCTTTAGGTTTTTTGGGGGATTATCTTACTGGTCTGTATATATATATATATATATATATATATATATATATATATGTATATGTATATGTTATATATATATATATATATATATATATATATATATATGTGTTATATATATATATATATATATATATATATATATATATATATATATATATATATATAACATTTATATAGGTTCCCTATTAGAACACCGAAGATGCATTCTTTCGAATGCATCTTGGTCAAACTCAAAAGCCTGAAATAGCAAAATATCGAACTGGCTTTTAAGCAAATTCTTTCCCTGGGAAAGAATTCACTTGGCCGCTTTGTTACTTTGCCATTTTTGGCACTGTAGTGCGGTCTCGGAGTTGGTATATTTAAGTAGGGTAGGTGTGGTGGGTGAAGCCCCCCACTTAATGTAATGTTTTAAGTGCTTAATATTTTTTTCCCCTAGGAAAAAAAAAAATCACTGTTCTGACAGTTCAAAATTGTAAGCTTTCGCTTATATAGGGTCGATTAATCACTGTTCGCTTTTTTAAGCATTCGGTGATCTTTGTATATGTGAACTTGCTTCTTGATGAGATAATCCAATTCTTTGTATCGATGTAAGGTTTGGGTTTTTTTATCTCTGTGCCTTTGTTTCCATGAATTGTCACATTTTTGCTTGAGAAGTCGAGTTAAATGAGTAGGCTAGGGAATTTTAGCATTTCTTACTCTTTTATTTCTGGTAGGGGCAAGGGTGTTTAAAGTATTCATGAATATATTGTTGAATTTTCTGACCACTTCATCTAGGTGTATGGCTTCAATTAGAGGCTAGTTAAAGGATTTTATTAAATTATTTAGTGCATCAGGATGTATGTATGTAAGCCGCAGTGGTGCAGCGTTTAGCATTGTCGCCTCACAGCAAGAGGTTCTCCCATTCGATTCTCGGCTGGAGAGCCTTCTGTGTGGAGTCTGCATGTCCTCTCCATGGCCGAGTGATGCTAAAGACATGCAGGCAGGTGTGAGCATGAATGTGCATGCCTTCATTGAAGGTTGGTCATTGGGCTGGCAACTTGGCACTGTAAAAAACACTGCCAATCACGTGCGGACTGGAGTTCCGCTGTGGCGACCCCTAACCGGGAAAAGCTGAAAGACTTTTATTTAGTACATCAGGATGAAAATTAGAAATATTTTGAGTAGTTCTATATTGATTTTTATAGCTGGTGGGTAATTTCTCTATTCGTGGAAATAGGGTGATGGACATTAAAGTAATCAGGTAGTACCCAAGGCTTAGCATACTTGATGGGGTCAGAGAAAAGTATCCATTCAAGGATAGAATTTTTATGATTTGATTTGTTGACTCAAGTAGGAAAAGAGATTTGCTGTTGAACTCACACAAGTTAAGTCTTGTAGTTGGGGTGTGTTAAATGTCACAGGTAACCAGGCAGTGTTAACATCTCCCAAGATAATGGTTTCAGTAGTAAAATTTGTAGTTATCCAGCAATGAATTTCCTCTATGAAACTAGTATTATTACCTGGTGGTATGTATAGGGCAATTATACATAGCTTTTTATGTTTATTAACATATGTTATATGGGTTGGAGACAGTGACATTGACAAAAAGGCAGGAGTCAGAGCTGGACATGGCAGAGTTAAAGATGTTAAGATTTGTACTGGGTGTGACAAGCGTGGATAGGATTAGGAATAAGTATATTTGAGGGTCAGCCCAGGTCGGAAGGTTTGGAGACAAAGCCAGAGAGGCAAGATTATGTTGGTTTGGGCATGTGCTGAGTATATTGGGTAAAAGATGCTAAGGATGAAGCTGCCAGGTAACAGGAAAAGAGGAAGGCCTAAGATAAGGTTTATGGATGTGGGGAGAGAGGACATGCGGGTGGTTGGTGTGACAGAGCAAAATGCAGAGGACAGGAAGAAATGTAAACAGATGATCCGCTGTGGCGACCCCTAATGGGAGCAGCCAAAAGAAGAAGAAGAACATTGAGAAGACAGATAAGTTTTGAATTTTGGAAGGTTAGTATGTTAGTTTTGAAGGGTGCAAAAGGTATACGGTTATTATATACAATTGCAATGCCTCCCCCTTTTTTGTGTAGTCTGCTGTATCGATTTCTATTGTAGCCAGGAGACAGAATTTCAAAATCATTTATATGGGGTTTTAGCCATGTTTTGGCAATGACAGTAATATCTTGTGAGTATTGAAGAAACTATGTTTGAAGGTCTATAACTTTGTTTAGAATAAGTGTATTAATGGAGGTACATAGAAATGTTGTGGGTATACAGGAATTAGGGGTAAAGTTTGATGTAATGGATGAGGCTGAGGGACCATTGTTTTTAAATGTCACTACAGTGAATGATTTTAGAGAAGATTGGACTGGAATTAGTTGTCTTTTCATAAAGTGTATGAATTTATTCCAGGTTATATCAAAGTTAACTGAATGGTAAGAAGTTTTGTGTTTGAAAAAATGAATAGACTAGACATTAAATAAAATTTGAGGAAATAGATAAAAAGGAAGATTTAGCCTGAGAATAGGCAGATTGGCTGGTAGTGTGTGAGTGTGAATACAGTGAGAGAGTGCCGTGTTAAGCAGTAACATGACAGAAAATGAATAGCAGCAATTTGAAGATGCCCAAGGATAACATGGTGACTACAGAGGACACTGGAGTAGTTAAGGTGAGATTGTTATTGAATGAAAAGGAAAAGATGTTAAAGGAGAAGGGAGGAAGGTAAGGGGAAACGAGATGAGAGCAGAACTGGTTTGCTGCAGGTTTCAGGCAAGGTGATTCCTTATAAACGGGATGGAGAAAGGTAAGATTTTAATAGAAACCAGTCAGTTCGAGGTATGTAGAATATACCCTGATATAGTAGATGAAACTGTGAATTAGAGGAAGTATTAAAAGAAAAATAGTGGGTGATGTGTGTAATAAAAGATTTGTGGGTATTATGTTTTGGGTCACAATTATGAAAGGAAGGGTAATACTGAAGGACTTGCTAAGGAGGAAGAAGTGAATGTTGTACAAGGTGATTAAACATGAAAAAGCTTTGATCAGATTCAGAAAAACCCTATCCACGAGTGGTAAAGCTGTGGTAGAATGGACCACTTAACATGACTGGGAAAAACAGTGATTCAGAGACACATCAGCTGCATTCAGAGACACATCATCTGCAGTGAAGAAAGACCTAATTTTCAGCCATTTTGCATGTATCTGAATCCGTGATGATCCCAAGTGCTATTATGCACATTTCTGAAAGCCTATGTATCACATTGGCATAGGCACCTCCCTCATCCACTGCACTTCTTACATGTACATATTCAAACTCATTCAAATATACACACATGCACACAGTCGTACTCACATTCAAGCACACGCACACACACACACACACACACACACACACACACACACACACACACACACACACACACACACACACACACACACACAAGCATTCCTAAACCTCTCAACCTCACCTGGTTTAATAAAACAAACATGATTTTTCCTCTTACATTTGTTATGTCCTTATTATGGATGAATGCAGTCAGTAAATACTGCCAGACATTACGGTTCCTTACTTCTTATTATTAATTTGCAGCTTCTTGTTGCAAAACCTGCTGTTCTATTAACTATTAATGAAATTAAGAGTAATATTTCAAGTGTGTCCCTGTTGTGTAATGCCTTCTGTTACATTCAGTGTTATTTAGTCTAGGTTGAATAGAGAAATATGGAGGAGCCTCTGCCCCAGATGCAAATTCACAGACATTACCACACACAGACTCTCAGTGTACATTGAACATAGTCCAGCTCACCTACTGCTGTCAACCACACACCCATTCACCCAAAATACACACATGCACATACACGCACAAACACACACACACACACACACACACACACACACACACACACACACACACACAAACACACACACACACACACTTGCGCGCACCCGCAGACAGACACACACATGCTCTCTCTATTTCTCATATACGTGAACTCACTGCCAAACACGTACACACATGCACACACTCACCACCACTTCCTGTCCACTAAACTCCCCAGCACTTACCTTTAACACAGTCTCCCAATGAATGCAATGGCTGAAAGTAAATGTTTGTTGCTTAACCTGGTTTGCGGTACAGAATTATGCATCCAAGAAGATCTATGAATCACTTGTTTGCTTAAATCACTTCCTGCAGACATTTCTGGGGAAGAGCACATATCTCATTGTCATAGTCTGCTCCTCTCAGAATGTCTCATTTTCATTTATAGGAGCAGGAGTGAGAAGAGAGCCCACTGGAGTTCTTCTACAGATTGTATAAAAGCACTGCTATAGGGCTGTCTCTATGTCAGGAATGGCTGCTGCCAGTATTAAGTCCTGTTTACTCCTGGTGGGAACCATTCTGAATCCCAGGGTATATATGTAAAAGCACAGTCAAAGTATTCATCATCTTCTTACATATTTGGCACAAGGGGAAGTGGAGAAGTTGATAGGTGCTATTGTTAGAGGTTAAACCAGAGTCTGAATCATCAGAGATAACTTATTTACTTCTGCATTTAAAAAATATTTACTATAAATTCATCAAGTGAGTTAAAACTATGAGCATTGTAGAAATATCACCCATTAAGCCCTGATTGTGGAATACAAGTTTTTATATATGTATATATATATATATATATATATATATATATATATATATATATATATATACACATACATAAATACATATAGACTTATTAGGATGTGCATTTTCAAAACCGGTGACTGAGGGCTTTGCTCTACCACAAATTAATAATGTTGTAATTATACCATTTCAGAAGAAAGGTGGAAAAAAAACACTAAAATCTACAAATCAAGCAGTTTATCCTCAGTACAAAAAATGTACTTTGAAAGAATGTTGACAACATTTCTACTTGTAAATGAATTATATTTAAAGATACTTAGGCAACAAGGATTTACTAAATGTAGATTATATCTCATAAGATTAGTTTCTATTTATACAAATGCAAATGAGGCTATTGGCCTAGGTTTGGAATCATAAATGTTGCCTGGAATTATATAGAACTGTTACATGTTAAGAACAGTATTCCAGATCCATGTGCAATTCATAAAGCCCCCAAACAACAGGTAATATCAGCATGCACTTCTGCATTCCTGGCAGATTTGGTTATGCAAATCCTTCGGTCTGTCATCCATATATTTATGGCAGGCAGTCTATGGTGAGCCAGTATAAAAAAAGTATAGCAGTAGCCAGTTAACCAAGATCATTGATATGCACAGCAGAAAAATCCTGTGGCACAAAATCAGTAGTGTAATACTAAAAGTCCATATTAAATGCTATATGTATATGTGCATATGAAAGCACACAGCAGACTGCCTGTGAGCACCTTGCAGTACACAGCAAGATAATAAGACAGCAGTACTTAACCATACACAACAGCACTACAGAGGTTCTGCCACTACAACAGTAGCTGGTGTGATTGACACCTCACTTTGCATTATATGGAAAAAGCTAGTAGTCCACTGAAATGGCACAAAAGGCAGAGACCTTTCTGAGTTATGCCCTGCTATGACAGAACCACAATGGTTTGCTACTTCCTGCTGTGTTACTGCTTTCTGATTGCTGATTTCAAATAAAAAGCTGGGTATTCTTACAGTTCAGGAATGGTAGTAGCCATTCAAGAAGCAGTTATTTATATTCTTTATCAATGGTAGTTAGTTCATAGGTTCATAGGTTCATACTAGGCTATCTGCCCTAGGGCATTTATAACTAGCCCCCAATTTTGTTGGCTTTCACCACCCCTTAAGTTTGAAGGATACTGTGCCCATTATTTTGCCGTGCCTCTGTCCATCAGTGACACTGAGGTGATCCCTGTGTAATATGATTCAGAATCTTCTACACCAGTATGGTTAAATCTCAGCAATTTTACCTGCTGCTTCTGTTTTTAAAATGGGATCCCTGTGCATTGCATTACATTCATATTCTATGCAGATATGCAATATACTTTAAGTGTAACTGCAGAATGCAATACATAGGCATGGTTTTCCATGCAAGATAAATTTAGGATCAGCTGTTCATTATGAAAATGTTAGATATTGCAATTTACTAATCCTAAGGGTAGGTCTGTGCAAGAAGGACTGCAGACACACTTGCCATTTATGAATTGTATTCTTGTCTGGAGTCTGTGTAGTACCTAGCTTATGCAACCCATTTATTTTTATTTTGTTCTATGTTATTTATTTTATTTGACATTTGGTAACTGGGAATGTCTGAATGAGCTTGCACCCTTTTTCAGCAGAGGCCCAGGGAGAAAAGCTCAACAAAGTATTACATACACCATAAAAATGTTTACAAACAGTACAGTATACATGAGGTAATATAAACATGCATTATAATGCTTGGATTGCCACTTCTAGCATGATAGGCAATAAAACAATATGTCAGCCATTCATATATCTCCAACACATAAGGACTTCATCATTTAGATGGGAAGTAATGACAATTAACTCAGACCTTAAGATAAGAGTACAGAAAGTAATTACTGTATATCAAATCTTAGTTCTTATAGGCAACATCGTGCACATCAGTAATCAGAAGCAGAGGGGAAGTTGATAGAGAGAGCAGGTGATAGAAATAGGTTACGTGTGAAGAAAAATGGGGGGTGGCTATGGGTAAAAGAGGGAAAAAATTAGAGATTTTTAAAAAAATTATAAATAAGAGAGGAGAGTAGTAGTAGATAGAATCAGGTGAAATCAGGGAAAGGGGAGTAAGCTAAGTGAGAAAAGAAGGGAGGGAGGTAAATATGAGTAGTGGAGAAATTTAGTGAAAAAAGGTATGAGGAGCTAGAGTTCTATGGCTAGAATTAAGTATGAATTGAGAAAGGGTTGTATGCAGTGGGAGTCAGGTGATTAAGATCACAGTGGTTGTATACAGGTGCAAGTCCAGTAATTTAAGATGTTGGAAATGTTAGGGCAAAAGGAAGCCTTGTAGAGGATGGAGTGGATAATTCTTCTGGCTCTTCCCAGTTAGGAGTCACCACAGTGGGACTCCAGTCTGCTAATGATTGGCAGCAGATTTTTATGGTGCTGAGGTGCCAGCCCGACATCCAACCTTCGATGAAGTCATGCCCATTCATGCATGTCTTTTGAATGCCACTCGACTGCAGGGAGGACATGCAGACTCCACACAGAAGGCGCCCCAGATGAGAATCGAACGGGAGGACCTCTTGCTGTGAGGCGACAATGCTACCGCTGCACCACCGCGAGTATGGAGTGGATATATTAAGTTTAATTTAAGGGAATGGTACAATACTTATGAATCCACTAGCATGATTTTAATATATAAATCTGGACAAAGACAAAAATAATGGGGGGGAGGCTCCAAAAATTGGGACAAATTTTAAATATTGTTCTTATAAACTTAGAAAGTTGATACAATGTATTTTCTGGAGGGTATGAAGACTGAAACTCATATGCTTGTCATTATTTAGTGAACTCACTCCTCACTGATTTGCCACAAAAATCCAGAAAACCAAAAATTTTATGCAGAACAGCCCAAAATATGAGGCACAAATCTGGAATTCTATGAAAATCTGGACAGTTGAGAGGTATGGATTTGGGTAGTTATGTTTAATCTAGTTTTTAATTGAATTGAAATGCTACTATTATCTAAATTAAATGTTTTGGAATAATACAAAAATCAATTGACAGTTATATCTACAAGTCAGACATCTGTTTTACTTCAGGCTTTCTAATGCTACCAGATGAATCACTCAGTACAACACTCAGTTACAAGTCTGCACTAGTGATGCAATCCCTAGGCTGCAGTACATTCAGAAATGTGTTGAAGAAAATGTAGAGAATGTCTCATTATCCATAAATGGAAAACTTTGATTACTATCCTTGTATGCCATTAAATGTGGGTTGTTAAAAGAGATACTTTAATATACTATTGTATAGGATAAGTTATGGTGAAAATCCAAAAGCATTATATATTAATTATCTCCAAGTAAAATATGAAACTAGAAATAAAGGTCAATTGGTATATCAGTACATGGTCAGGTGATTTAAAATCTGAATTCTACCATCAAAGGATAGGGAAGTCATGGAACAGACTACCTCTGTATTTTAGATGGAAAATGGGGCAGCATCATTTTAAAACAAATTAAATAGCTTTATGATTGATCAGAATTATTGTATGCTCATGATACAAGTTTTATTTGTCTCTCATGGAGACTTGTGGCCATTAGTTAGTAACACTTGACCACTGTCCATTAAACAACTTGCCAGAAAAAAAAACTGTGGTTTCCTTTTTATATAGTACTTGAGGGGTAGCAATCAACATTTCAGTACAGAGCCAGCCATCACCAGATGGTGCTCCATTGTTTGTTCTGCATTATAAGATTAGTTGAATATATAAGATGTGATATTCACAGAGAATTGTCTTAGTGATGTAATTTCTTTTCAAAAACATTATTAACTTCATCGCAATTACATATATAACAGTTAGAAATATGACAACAAATATGTCAATGAAAATCCATATCAAATAACTGGAAAATTAATGTTGCACACACTAACTCCAGTATACAATAGCTGTTAAACTATGTATGTAAGCAGAGACGTAAAATTTATTTAGTTATTTTATTATACATTTGTTGACCGGGTTTGTCCGACTGAGCTGAAGAACCTTTTTTCAGCGGAGGCCCGGGGAGAAAAGCTCCAACATATTATACAATTTTCATTATAAATTAGCTTTAAACAGCAATGTTACAGGATTATTACAAGGCAGTAAGTAGCAATACAATGTTATACAGTGTCAATAATCAGGAATATAGCAAAGCTCTTTCAAGATGTATAAAAATAAATAATATGTCATTAAGATGGATATAGTTTTTGGGGTAAGTGGTTACAAAAAAACAGTTTTATCATAATGTAGTTGCATGAAGGCAAGACAATTACAATAGAATGTTTCTCTGAGGCAATTTGCTTAATAGATTTTAGAAGACAGTAGAAAGAGTAGTCAAGGATGATTAGAGAGAGCTAGTGAGAAGAGTGAGTTAAGGGCAGAAAGTAGATTAAGGTATGAGAAGTAGGGGATGGTAAGGAGGGACAGTGCAGTGGCAGGACCAGTGACTTTTAAAGTGCTTTTGGTGGATGTCTTAAATTATTTAGGATGTGTAAGGAATCTGATTTCTAGTGGGAGCCTATTCCAGGCAATAGTGGGGTAATAGCTGTACATGTTACGTCCAAATTTAGACTTGGGTTTGTAGATTTGTAGTAGGTCTTGGTTAGAGCTTCGGAGAGGTCTGGAGGGAGAATAATGGGAGATGAGAGGGGATAGTGCTGGGCAGTATGAAGGTTGGTATAGGATAGAATGGATGATGTGGAGCTGAGAGAGAAGAAATTGGTGGGGTAATTCAAGCCAGTTTAGGTGTTTTAGAGAGAGACAGTGATGTGATTTGTAGGTTTGTTGGGCAGCAAATCTAGCTACCTAGAAAAAAGGGGAAAATGAGAAAAAATATGTCTCATATAAGGGGTGCAACTATTTGAGGTAAAATAAGAATACAGTATTTATTAGAAGAAGCAAAATATTGACTTTTCCATTAAAAACTATTTCTATGAATGGTGCTTTAAATTGAAATAGTGAAATCATTCAAGGCACATGTGTGAATAATCATTACAAGAGAGAGAGAAAAAAGATAAGTGAGTCGTAAACTTGATTTTAGCCACCACTTTAGTACATTTCCCATCCTTGATTCCATTATTAATCCTTCTGCTCCCTCTAACCTTTCTTCTCCCCCCTAAATTCCCACTTTCTATTTGAAAACAATCAAAATTAAGCATGTAGTACCAGCACTTGAAGAACTAAAAACTGACTCACCTGGTGGTCCTGACAATCTTTTCCCATGGTTCTTATATTGTAAGGACTTCATAGTCCCCTCCTTCACATTTATAATCTCTACCTAACTCAAAACATCATGACTGATATTGGGAAACAGGCATTGTTAAACTCCTCCCCCCAAATAACTAAACTATCCCATGCCACTGACTTCCATCCCATCTCCATTCTTTCCATACTTGGTAAAATCCTAGAAAAAATCAATTTACAATCAACTCGCCTATTACATCTTCCAGTATTATCTACTATCCTCAAAACAGCATGTTTTTTTGGCTGATACTTGCCCTTCTACAGCACTCTGGACACTTACTGATAACATCCTCCAAGCTATGGACAAAGGCCTCCTCACTGGAACCATCTTTATTGGGCTTTCATTCTGGTTGGCCATAACATTCTTTTAGATCACCTAACTGAAAATGGAATTAGCACAAATACAGCTCCCCTGGTTTACAAATTATCTTCCCAGTCATTACTTATCTGTTCAGCTTCAGAACATCATCTCTGCTTCCACCCCTCTCCTTAAAGAAGTCTCTCAGGGTACAGTCTGGATCCCCTTCTTTTTTCCATTTTCATTAATAAACTACCACTGAACCTCCCGCATCTCTCTCTTTTACTTTATACTGATGATGTGATCTTATTTCACTCAAACCTGGCCCCTTAGCCATACAAAAGCAACTACAAGGTGACTTCCTTTCTCTTATCAAATAAATTAATAACAAAAGCTAATTTTTTATAAATTCCAAACAAAAACAATGCTGTTTAATTGCCTCCAAAAAGCTGTCAATCACTTCTTACCTATAACCGTCCTGACAACCCCATTGATCAAGTCATCTCCTTCAAATATCTCAGCATGTAGCTTGATCCCACACTGAACTTTCATCCATACCTAAAACAAATGCTGAAGAAAATTAATTCCCTCATACTATGAGCCCATAAAATCTCTCCCTTTCTCTCCAGACCAACCAAGAAATACCATAAGCAAAGGCATTCTACTAGCACAGCTGGAATATGGACTTCCACTGGTTGTAGCAACAACAATGAAAAACTCCTCCACCATCCAGTTTATAAGCCATTTCATTATCTCTTCCCTGGAAATGAGCTTAATAAAGTCAGTTGGCTACCTGTCCAACAATGTGCCAACCTGTTTCTTGAATCCCAACTCTAAAAGCTCCTCAAAGAACACTCCTGTCCTTCCCTTGCCTCCAACATCTTCAGATGACCACCCAGTTACAATCTAAGAAGTCTTAACCACTCTGGTCCACTTCGTTAGTGTCCCAGAACCAGACTTCACCGTACTAACCATACCTTTAAACCCTAGGGCCCAAACTATGTGAATCCCTCCCTACTAATCTTACAGCATCTCATACCTATCATCTCTTTCTCAGCTTAAAGATCTTCACAAGTCTGAGTCAGTTTGCAAATGTTTTCTCTCTGAACACATCACTTAACCCCCCACTTTCCCTTACACTAATCAGGTACCATTGTTTTCCTCTCATTATTTCTCTACACTAATATGTGGCACCTCTTTTACATTGTATATATTGTATATAATTAATTTCAGTGTGCCCTTACCTTACATTTACCTTACCTTACTCTTTGTGCTTTATCCTTTCACTATTCTATTCTTCTTCTTCCCTCTGTACTCTAACCATTCCTTCCTATTTTTTCTTATACTGTGTAATTTATCATAATTACTGTTATTCACTTTTATCATCACTCAACATTCTGTTGGTATTCATAATACTTCTTGTTAACTTGCTTGTAATCTCATTTATATTAGTCCTTGCCGAGAATGGAATAGATCCATTTGGATCAATGCTCTACTCTGGTTACCAGACCGAATAAATAAATGAATAAAATAAATAAACAGCCTGGTTAGTGCTAACATTTCTCTGTGGCATGAAACTGATTGATATGTCTATGACCCCTGACCTAATATAAGTTTTGCAAAATCTTTGTACTGCTTTATATACTCCAAGTTCTTAGCCTTTTTAATGATAAGTGGGTAGGAATTTTCCAGTCTGTAATTATATATACCGTCACTTCTGCTTGTAACGTAACATGTACCTTGTTTCTTTGTTGGGGGGGGGGGCTGCATTTCTGGGTCAAGTTCTTAGTGATGCGATTACTGGTATTGTATTTCCTTGAGGTTTGTCATTCATTTTCCTTCCAATGTTAGCTTTCCTTCATAATTGTGATAATTTTGTTTTAGAAACCAAGTTAAAAACCTTGGAGGATGGGTTACTGTCTGACACTGGAAGGAAGCAGGCATGATTCAACATCATAGAAGCAAGAATGATGCTTTAAACACTCACAGCCCACTTAGTTTAACTTTACTGGTTGGGCAGGCAACATCGTTTAGGTGGTTGGGATCTGATGAGATTGCTTGCAAAGAAAATAATTGATTATTATTTTATTTATATTTATTTATATTTCCATGTCTTAGACTATGGCAGTTATGACTGCGGTGGTGGTGGTGCGGTAGCGTTGTCGCCTCACAGTAAGATGTTGTCCTGTTTGATTCTCAGCTAGAGCGTCTTCTGTGTGGAGACATGCGGGAATGGGTGTACCTTCGATGAAGGTTGTGTGTTAGGGCTGGCAACCTGGCACGTAAAAATCTACTGCCAATCATTAGCGGATCGGAGTTCTGCTGTGGCGACCCCTAACCGGGAAAAGCCAAAAGACACAACAAGACTATGGCAGTTAAAACTGTCATGATAGTAAAAGAAATCCATTCTGATGGTGAATAATTTCCAGGTGTATATTGTATTATTCTGTTCTAGTTCTAATCATATTCAGCAGTCACATCAGCATTGCTGCAGTCAGTAATGAGACAATATGGCTGTTTATAGATAGCACACATTACGTGTAGCAAGTATGATGCAGATGGTTGAATGAATTAGATGGAAAGATGACTTTACAAGACTAGAGAAATAATCAGAAATGCAGTATCTTTACTTAATTTCATATACTTGTGAAATGATATACCCATATAACAAAATTCCAAAGAAATGCTACATACTGGAGATCAGATTGTCGACAACAGTAAAAAAGAAAGAGGACCTGGGTAGGACCATATCAGATGATTTAAAGTACAGCAATAAATATGATAAGACAGAATAAAAAGCTCTGAGGATCCCCGGGATGAATGGAAAAAATCATCTCCCTGAAAAATTGGAAGGTATTTTATGTAAAACCAAACTAGTTGGTGAGACTGCATGTGTAGCACTGTGTTCAGTTCTGCAGATAATGACAATCTACTGTGATGCCAATAGAAGAAAAGCTACATAGAAAAGACAGCTAATGTGGTGCCTGATCTGTACCAGTTTATAATAAATATATATATATACATATATATATATATATATATATATATATATATATATATATATATATACGTAGATTCACTTTATATCCTCGAAATACTGAAATATCGAAATTCAGTATTTCGAAGCTATAAAGTCGAATTTTTTAAACCACGAAAACTTAGAACCGTGAAATTCAAAATCTCTCACACCGGAGATTTTGAATTTTGCACTTCTCGTGCACACACACACACACACACACACACACACACACACACACACACACACACACACACACACCATCCTGCCCACAGACAAACACAAGCTCTCTACTACATAAAATCCGGGGGGCAAGCGCCTCTGCACCCCCCATGTGGGGGGCTGCACCCCCCAGCCCCCTACTTAAATATTCTCACTATGAGGTCGCACTACACACAAAACATCACCACACAAGCTACATTCTCCTCACACATACACATATCACAGCAACAAAACACGCTGATACACACCACAGCCTCTACCCAAAACCCTTAACACACACACTTACCTGAATCCATAACCAAATCGAAACCTCAGAAGTGGGAAATTCACAACTGCCAGTATTCAAGGTTTTGAATTTCCCACTTCTGAGCTTTCTCTGTTCTCAGGATTCCACTTAATGGGCTAAATACTGTATTTCGATATTTCGGTATTTCGAGCTTCTAAATGGAATCCATATACGTATATATATATATCTATATATATATATATATATCTATATATAGATATATATATATATATATATATATATATATATATATATATATATATATATATATATATATATATATATATATGTATATATATAGGTCCATGTCAGATGGAGGAAAGCGCACTTCAACAAAGACCACATCTGCTGAGATGACTCCGCCGACAGGATGAATCCCCGACAATGGTAAGTCAGTGTATTATGGAACAAAATAAATTCCCGTTTCCATAATACACTCAAAAACTACATCACAACATGTATAGCAGGGGGGGCATGCCTCCCCACCTCCCCTTCTTAAATATAGCAACTCCGAGATCGCACCACAGTAGGGAATGGGACTAACTCCCAGTCCACACTACTTCCCATTGTCGGGGATTCGTCCTGTTGGCAAAGTCGTCTCGGCAATGTGGTCTTGATTGAAGTGCGCTTTCGTCCATCTGAGATGGTCCCATATATATATATATATATATATATATATATATATATATATATATATATATATATATATATATATATTAGCTAATATTTAGTTCATTTATTTATTTGTTTATCATTGTTTACTTTGAAAATCTAACAGGGATAAAACATGTTTTCAGCTGAGGCCTAGAGAGAAAAGCTCTACATTTAACAACAGTTTTGACAAATATATAAAATACAGTTGCATGATATCAAAAGGAATACATAATATAAGTAAGTGTACATACATGACAGAAAACAATTACAATAGCTTACATAAACATCATTTAAAAACAGAGCATGTACATAGTTTGCATAGGTATATATTGTGTTGAACAATCATTAGAAATACCTTCAGGCTTGCCGATAGCAAAGATAAGTATATCATTGAAAAGGATACTGTAATATTAGTTGCAATTTTAGCTATTAAAATAATTAAAATAAAAGGCACCTTAACTATGGAAATATTAGAAAGTGGGGAAGGTGGTTAGTAATGTAATATAGTATGGTAAGTTAGTAGTAGAGCAACTATAAAATATAGTTACATTTAGGATTGAGAAGCAAAGTAATTAGGAAAGTGAGAAAGGCTGGGGCTATTTGTACTATTAAAAGGAGTATTAGTTTTGGATGGATGAGGAGAGGGGGTGATGAAACTGTGACGGGGGGCAGTGTGATAATCGTTGATCTAATTAGAGAGAAGAAGAGATTAAGTCTTACCATATATACCTTACAGATGGCTTGGTGGTGCAGCTCTTGGCCCTAGAACTTTTGGTTCAGCCTCTGACTAGAGTGTCTTTTTTGTGTGGAGTCTGCATGTCCTTCCTATGTTTGCCGAGTTTTTTTGTTCTTTCCTCCCCTTTCCAAACAGATGCAGTGAGGTGAATTGGTGATCCCCTAAACTATTAATAGCAGTGCAATTGCATGTAGGCTTTAAGCAACCATCTAAACTCTGCCTACAGTAAATCTGATCCTCCATATGAGTAGTTCTCTATATGATATATGTTATTTTCAGAATGATTTGCATCTCCTGCATGCATACCTCTCAACTGTCCAGATTTGTGCAGAATGTCCAGATTTTTGTTTCATACTTTTGGTCTGTTCCTCATAAAATTTGTAGTTTTCTGGCAAATAATTGAGGATTGAAGTCATTAAATAATGGCAGACATTTGAATGATTTCAGACTTCATTCACTTCAGAACTTGTATACCAATGCAAAACCTGTTATCCCATCAACTTTTTGAATTAATAAAACAACATGTGAACGGCCTTATTTTTGGGCCTTTGTACACATGTTAATTTTGGCTTTATCCAGATTTCTTGAGAGGTATGCCTGCATGATCTGAATAAGATAGGATAATGTAGGTATAAAGAAATGTGTTCATGAATGGGTAAATTAATGAATGAACTAATGAATTAATGTAGGCCCTGGGAAAAATGACACAGAGAAGAGGTGAGAAGTAACCCTGAAACACCTTGGAGGAATCAATGTGTAAGACAGAATTATCTCAGAGAATGGCGATATTCAGGAAGAAAAGGGCAAGTTGGACATAAAGGTGAAAGGGCTAAGAGGTCAAGTTGCAAAGCAATATTTTCAAAGAAAGGGTTGCAGTCCAGTGATAATGTTTCCTATGATGTTAAACCAAACAGACATAAAGTAGTGGGATTTAGGAAGTAGAAAATGAATTGTGAAAGAACTGCACCCCTTTTCAGTTATCAGTCTCTGTTTCCGCAGCATTTCTGTACCATTCATTAATTAATTCAGTAGACCAAGCTGTTCTTTCCATGAATTTGTATAACATGGTATCATCTTTATCTTTTACTGAAAAATTCTGTTTTTCACTTATCAAATGATATTCTGCAATCTATTCCATTTTCATTTATCTGTCTTCTTTAATAGCTGCTTAGTTTGTTGCTGTATTTACTGCATCTTTTTCCATTTTTAGATTCACAGCCATATACTTTTGTAGTCTTAAAGTGTGACTGTTTTATCTGCTGCTTTTAATTATGGTGTGTGTGTGTGTGTGTGTGTGTGTGTGTGTGTGTGTGTGTGTGTGTGTGTGTGTGTGTGTGTGTGTGTGTGTATATATATATATATATATATATATATATATTCACTTTAGAACATCGAAAGCCCATAATATTGAAATTCAAAACATTGAGGAAAGCAGCATTTAATATATGCCAGCACAACTACATACAGAAACAAATAAAAAACAAACAGTATTACACGTCTCCAAATATAAGCAGGGGTGCAAGCCCCCCCACACCCCTTGCTACTAAAATATATCAACTCCTAGATCATGCTACACAGAACACAACAGCAAACATATCATTCATGCCTGCCTGTTTAAATTGTAAAAAACTATCTTCAACCTTCTCTTAGAAACACTACTTCACTGTTAAAACATTACACATTACTATATGTCTCTCTGATACTTATCGGAGTTTCATGGGTAACCTCAGTCATGTTCCCTTCTTAGTTGCTGTACTACAACATAACGCATCTTACTGTAGTATAGTGCGATCTTAGAGATGATATATTTAAATAGCAGGAGGTGTTGGGGTGCAGGGGGGCTTCCCCCCTTGCTTATATTTGGAGAAGTGTTCTATGGTTTGTTTTTTATTTGTTTCTGTATGTAGTTGTGCTGGAATATAGCACATGTTGCTTTCCCATGTTTTTCCAGTGTTATGGGATTCAACATTTTGAGTTTTCAGTGTTTTGAATTTTCAAGATTTTAGTCTCAATGTTATGAATTTCAGTCTTATGGGCTTTCAATGTTCTAAAGTGAACCTATATAGATATATATATCTATATATATATATATATATATATACATACATATATATATATATATATATATATACACACATATATATATATATATATATATATATATATATATATATATATATATATATATATATATATATATATATACATATATATATATATATATATTTATATATGTATCCATGTCTGGGTCCACTTCAGTAGACTATGACAAACCAAAATACTGAAGCTCAAAAGACTGAAAACACAAAATACTAAACACATTTTTAATTCAGGGGGCAAGCCCCCCGTGATCCTCATGTTGGGGGCTGCACCCCCACACCCCCTGCTAACTATATATACCAACTCCAAGATTGCACAACAGTGGAGAAGGGGCACATTCCATTATTCAGTATTTTGAATGTTCATTATTTTGAGATTCAGTCTTGGTTTTTCGGTCTTCTGAAGTAGACCCATGCATACATATATATATATATATATATATATATATATATATATATATATATATACAAAAAAAAAAATATATATATATATATATATATATATATATATATATATATATGGGTCTACTTCACATAATCAGATTTTCACTTCCCTGAAACTGAAAAGGATGAGATGACTTTGCCGAAAACTGACTTTCATGGACACTCAGATCATTGCAATTTTACTCCAGGAAAGGAACCACTTGGCCAGGATGACAAAATAAACAAACTAAAACAAATGAAACCCACTCAAGTGCATGGTTGTGCCCCCACACCCCTCTGACTAAATTTACCAACTCTGAGATTGCACTACAGTGGGGAAAAGGACAAAGTTCACCATGCTGGCCAAGTATTTTGTTTCCCAGAGTAAAATTGTGGTGATTCAACCATTTGTAAAAGTACATTTTCAGTGAAGTTGTCTCGTCCTTTTAAGTTTCAGGTAAGTGAAAATTCAATCATGTAAAAGGGATCCATATATATATATATATATATATATATATATATATATATATATATATATATATATATATACATATATATATATATATATATATATATATATATATATATATATGAATATCATATATTTATTGCTATAGAAAGAAAAGCAATGTAGTTTGGAAAACACTACAGGTCGAAATTCAAAAAGCTTATAACAAGGTATATGCATGGTAACTTTTCCACCTTCGCAGACAGTCCTACCATGGTATTTTTGCATGAAAACTTGCAGCACCACAGGGGGCTGTAACAATGACCATACTATATGCCAAAAAGGCAACACAGGGAGAGACATGTGCTAATTAGTCTTATGCTGTCCCCCTAGAGCTGCATTTGGCAAGGCATTTATGCAGCTGAGTGCCTGATGTAAATTAACTTACTCCTGTCCACTCACAGTAATAAACATGGCCAAATGGCCATGTTCATCCATTGAAGTAGAGGTAAGTGCTCGGGAGTGTAGTAGTCAGGTGTAAGTATGGGTGAATGGGTGTTTGTGAGGGGTTGCATTTGTGATTATATCTGTGAGTTTGTGTCTGCTTGGAAGGTAGCAGTAAGGACATTAGTAATGAATAGATAAGAAGTATGTGTGCTGGGGGCCTGTCATACTTCCATACAGTCCCGAGACTAATGAGCAAAACCTGCAATATTGGAATGGGGGAATACTAGCCACCAGGGATTACACTGTAATCATGTGCCTTAACAGCACATAAATGTAACGTGGGTTTGGGGAACACTAGTTCCCAGTGATAACTTTTATCATTGTGCTTTAACAGCACTTAAATGTAATGTGGGTTTGGGGAACACTAGTTTCCAGAGATAGCTTTTGTCGTTGTGCTTTAATAGCACCTAAATGTAACATGGGTTTGGGAAACACAAGTTACCAGAGATAACTTTTATCATTGTGCTTTAACAGCACTTAAATATAATGTGGGTTTGGGGAACACAAGTTACCAGAGATAACTTTTGTCATTGTGCTTTAACAGCACTTAAATGTAACATGGGTTTGGGGAACACAAGTTACCCGAGAAAACTTTTGTTATTGTGCTTTAACAGCACTTTAATGTAATGTGGGTTTTGGGAAGACTAGTTCCCAGAGATAACTTTTATCATTGTGCTTTAACAGCACTTAAATGTAATGTGGGTTTTGGGAAGACTAGTTCCCAGAGATAGAGTTTGTCATTATGCTTTAATAGCACTTAATTGTAATGGGATAAGGGAACCACGAGACACCAGGGAGACCTCTAAATGTATGGCTCAGGGGGAACACTAGACCCCAGTGATCCTTTAATTAAAAAAGTCATTTAGAAAATACTAAAGATACCATAAGTAGGGGCACTAAAAGGGATTCCAACCCTGTACCCTCCCACCTAGGATAGTAGTCCTGTGCACCACTGATAGACATTAAATATCTGTGGGAAAACACATCAGTAATTAAAACAATGTACAGTGCAAAATGGGGAAAGGAAAGGTCTCAGTCCATGCAATAATGCTGCAAAAATCTTCAGCATTAACCCACAGCACTAACTGAGAAGATACGATAGCAGATTTTTTTACCTTATAATGAGGATCCCTAGCTTTTATTCAATGCCTGCAACAGTTTATGACTTACAAGGATGAGGGACAGGGAACATTAGACAAACCTCTCAACTTTGTAGTGAAAGAAATCAAGACAAGCCAAACCTAATGGTAGCACATAATCAGGGACAGATGTTACTTTGTTGTCCTATGAACTTAGAAACTCACTAGTATAACAAGTTAATTGCTCCATTGATAAAACACCCCTAAGAGTTGTCCAAATAGTTATGGATCTGGGAACATACGTTGAAAGTAATCTGGTCTTTGACCATCAAGTAAGAAAGATAATAAGCAAATGTTTCTATGTCTCCCAATTTATAAGTAAGAGTATGGCATCCAACTGCAAGGAAGTTATCAGACCAATTGAGTACAATCCCTCCTTTGTCATATATATAAGCCAATACATGTAACAGTCGGAACAGCCATAAGGGTTCCTCACCAGGAGAATCCATGACATGAAAACATTGTCCTACATAGATCATCTAAAGACTGTGTTTCTGTACTCCGTATCTTACAGGCTGCTGACAGCTACTCTATATCTGGCTTTTAAGGCATCCTCAGTTATAATCCTATTGGATCTTATGCACATCTGCAAAGCAAACAACACTACAAACACCAGATGCAAGTATTTGAACTTCACTTGTGACATAAATAGAACATGCCAGAGGGACAGATATGTCACTCAAAGGATACCTGTGTTATGGAATAGGTCCCCCCCATCCATGTGAAGAAGAATTCCTCCCTGACCCCTTTCATACAAAACCTTGACCATTGGATGTGAAATCGCAAATTCCCCCTGGTCTTGCTCACATGTCTCAGATGATCAGAGGCTGTCAGTAAGTAAAATGTCCTCCAATTAACACCCCCCATAAATCCCTTCGCTACCTCCTTACTAATGTACCCCCAACTGACACTCAAGAAAGTTGGTTCAAATTGGATTGGGTGCATAGCTAGGCTTATAAAGGACCTAGTGGTTGTTAGCCAAGTAACAACCTATGAACCTATAACATCTTTTTCACTACCATACATTGACTTGTAGTATATGAAATGTGAAACCTGTTAGTCTGGCATTAATGACTGATGTAATCATCTGTGATTCAAAAGGGCAGCACAAAGAAAACGCAGGAATGTCACAACCCAGAGACAGATGATGTGTGTGTCTGTGTGTGTGTGTGTGTGTGTGTGTGTGTGTGTGTGTGTGTGTGTGTGTGTGTGTGTGTGCGTGTGTGTCTGTCTGTGTGTCTGTGTGTGTCTGTGTGTCTGTGTGTCTGTGTGTGTTTGTGTGCATGCGTGCGTGTGTGCGTGTGTGCGTGTGTGTGTGTGTGTGTGTGTGTGTGTGTGTGTGTGCGTGTGTGTGCGTGTGTGCGTGTGTGCGTGTGTGTGTGTGTGTGTTTGTAGGTATTTTCTGTGGCAGAGTAAATGGGATGGACACCTTTGCATAAACTGTTGCAGCCACTGGAGCTGATAACTAATGCATTATGTGCTGATCTGCACCCAAGGTTGTTAACAGCAATTCAGATGTATGCAGATGAGCTAAACATTATGTCTTTCCTCATTGTGACTAACATATTTCTGTATCACAAAGTACAGCAAGATGCAAACAGTGTCTTTTTAGTGCAATCCTTAATGTGAGCAGTGTGATTCTTTCTGCATCCTTGGTTATATTTACAGTTGCTTTTTCATTGCAATTTTCCTAATTATGTTTAAAAAAAAGTGTTTTTCTTCAGATTATACCCATGTTGTATGGTTTCAAAAATTGATCAAGAAATCCTGTAGCCATCAGATTGAATGACAGGGTACTTAGTTTCATTAAGTTAAGCTCTTTTGCACTAAAAGTGATGCTACATTGCTCAAACAATAATGAGTGAGGAGACACACATCTGCCTGTCAAATAGCAGCATTTATAACTTAGCAAAAATGTAAATCAAATTCTCTTAAACTGAAGTGAGTTAACTGTGGCAGTACAGTAATGTCGATGGGAGGGTGTCTCTTCTTCTCTGTTTGACAATCAGCCTACTTTTGATTAAGATTATACTTAGCTCAGTCATTCAGTTTATGTAATGGGCAGACGAATGTCACTGAACGCGGTGCTTTAAATGTCGAACAATTGACTATGCAATTAAGAGCTGAGCAGATGTATCTAACCTGAAGCACAGTAAAAAAGGATTCTTCACTGAATACCCTGCATAGTGACAAATCTGAAACCACTATTTCAGTTCTGCTGAAAACTCTGCAGGGAGTCATCTTAAAAGACTATAACATATCTTGGAATCTTATGGCTGATGAAAACCATCTCAGACACAGGAAAATGATTAGAAGAGATCCCTGGTGTTCTAGGTAATGAACTCCTAGCATACGAGACCTGCTTAAAGACATGCTAGCATTGCTTTTGTGTTACCCCTTGCAATCTCTCGCTATTAGGATGTGCTTTTACAGTTCCCAAGAGAATACAGGAAAGAAAAAAAAACACTTACATGTAATCCCAGAAACATTTTCATTTCGCTCTGCTTATAACTAAATTTTAAACATGCAAAGCTGAGAGGCATATTAGATAATCAATGAAGCATATGGGTTTATGTATTCCTGGCTCATGACATAATAACAGTAATAAACAGAATTGTGTTTATCTGGGCATGTATTTGGCATTATAACTTTGAAAATATTGTGTTTGGGAGGTTGACATAATGGTTAAGGTGTTTACCTTGCAAACACAAAATACAAGAGCTGATTATCACTTTGAAGGGGAATGGCTAGGATTAAACTGGCCTTCAGGAACAGCTTGCCTAGGAGTTACCTATGAAAAAACAATGCATATAATATATTTGTATGCAGAGGAAAAAATAAACTTTGAGCAGTGTTAGCATATGCTTACAAGCCACAGCTGCACATATCACCAGTTGAAAACTTTTAGGTCAAAAAAGTTTGATGTGCTAAAATAAAGACCAAAGCAAATTATAGAGTGAGTAGTAATTATCCATGCAATGAGTGGCACATATACACATCTAGAATGGATATGCTCATTGTTTCCAGTACTTTGTTTACACCAAAGCACTGCAGCAAAGTGTAAAATTACCCATTAGAGGATTTTATGTCTTGACGTGGTCGTTACCAACCTTCCCATTGGTCTAATCATCCTTGTTTAAATCTGACAAAAAATCAGTCATCTGCTCTGTCAAGCTTAGAAGTGCCACCTCACCAGCTAATGACATCATCTTTAGGGACTTCTCCCGAGCAACCCTGCTTAAAATTGTAGAAGACCAACACAAAATTGGGAATAATCCCCTGCCAATAGATTCCATTGTTAGGGCTGCCACATTCAGGTTTGAGTTTTACCAGTAGCTAAGCAGCTGCATAGAAGCGCCAATACCAGTTTGCCTAAATATAATGGTAAATTCAGAACTAAACCTCTGCAATGAAAATCAATATTACTAAATTGTAAACAAAAGAAGGAAAATAATGAAAAATTGTAGAAAATCCATATTCTCCCTAGTTCAAGACCACACAAACATGCCAGCAAGGAATTTAAGAGCACGATTAGATGATGTAAAGCAGAGTATGAACTTAAGATCAGTACAGAAACCAAAGAAAATTAGAGGTCATTCTTCAGTTTTGTCTGGAAATCAAGGAATAATGTCACAGAGTGAATGGAACACATCCATAAAAATATCACACATTCTGATCCCAAAGATATCAGTAACATAATGACATAATAACTAATCCGGTCAACAAAGAATAAGTAAGTAAATAAATAAATATTAGCAGACAGATTTTGTGGTAATGTTATATCACCTAGCCACATTATTGCCCCAATTATCCCTATAAATTTAGTTTCCCTGAAATCACATTGGAGCATGTACTATTATTCCT
The DNA here is from genome assembly GCF_019279795.1 of Protopterus annectens. NCBI lineage: Eukaryota > Metazoa > Chordata > Ceratodontiformes > Protopteridae > Protopterus > Protopterus annectens. The sequence goes on along the minus strand of NC_056730.1, from coordinate 601,745,289 downwards.
GCCTAAGGCTAAAAATAAGGCTGCCAATTGAAATGTCGGCACATAAAATGACAAGTGCTGATAATTTGGAAGAAAACACTGAAAACACAGCAGAAAAGCAAGTCTTGAAAATTTTTCTTTTTGCAGGAGGGCAAGCCTCCCTTACACCCCCAAACCCCCAGACTTATATATAACAACTCTGAGATTGCCATACCTCGGAGAAAAGGGAATATTCCAGAAATGGCATCTCAGATTTAGTATATTTAAGTCTGATCTTTCGCTTATTTAGTCTCTGCATTTTGGGACTAACTCTATTGGGTCCAGACATTTCAAATGGTTATCTAAAAATAATATTTCTATGGATATGGATACCATACTAGGCTGCACTGTCATTAGTGTTTGGTATGCCCTGTCCAAGCCTATGCTTAAACTGTTCAACCTCAGCCTATCCACAAAGTTTATGCCTGATATCTGGAGAGCAGTTACCATGGATACATAAGGGAGGACTTACTAGAGACCCAAGAATTATAGGCCCATCAGTCACACCAGTATATAACCAAAGCTATGGAACATACTATAGAGATGTCACTTTTGCAGATGTAGACAACTTATCTGATCCAAACTCCACTCAGTTTGGTTTTGTAAAAGGCACATGTCTGCAGAGCCTAGTAAATTCTTTGAAATGATTACAGATGCAATAGACAATGGACACTCCATGCTTAATGCTTATCTTGATGTGGAAAGGCTTCTGACACTATCCCTCATTTAAAAATTAGATAAACATAATAGAAACCCTCTATGCTGTCAACTAAACAGTAAATGGATTATCCAATAGATCCCCGACCATGAAAGATGCTGATGTCCTCGATGAACATAAAAGTGTAACTAGTGTTATATCATAGGGATCAGTGCTAGGATCTCTCCTGCTTGACATTTATTTTGTACCATCCAAGCCAATATTCCAGAACTGCAGTTCACCATGTTTGTTGATACCTGCAGGCTGGGCACCTTTATCAGCCCATCCACTGATGCCAAACAGTTCCATCAAGATCTGGAACATGCACATGCCTGTTGTTAAAGCTGGATCCAGCACTGGGTGACCTAGGGTCCCACTGACTAGGAGGGACCCCAGCTGGCTGTGAGGGAACTGCTGGACAGAGGTTTGCCACAGCATTTACTTTTTAATTTAAAATTTAGAAAACCTACAAGTGTTCTTTAAGGGCATTCATCTTTAAGAATACTCCCTGCGTGCAAAGTTTACATCTTGTCATACATCCACACCCACATACTGTTGCTTGCATCAATGCATGCCCTTGGTGTTGTTTCTGTTATGCATCTGCCCATGGAATTTAAACAGATGACTGTTTCTGATGTGTGTAATGCCCTAGTTAGAGCTGTCAGGTTAGTTAATTTAAGCAGGCTCAAATTCAGTACCTTAGTTACAGAAGACGAGCCTAAATCCTCTATATTAAATACCAGACTATACATTTCACTGCATTTTCAAGGATTTGTGAGCTTTAGTACATTTGCAAAGATTTGTGAGTTTCAGTACATTTTCAAGGAACTGTAAACTTTTATACATATTCGAGGAATTATGAGCTTTAGCACATTTTCAAGAAATTGTGAGCTTCAAAGAAAGAGAAGTTTACTGCTGCTCATGATGTCTGTTTTCAATGTGCAAGTATTTTGTTTAGCAAATGGTAGTCACTGTTTGTGGTAGAACGCTTTAAAGCAGTGTTAGTCGCACAACACGTAGCACACTTGCTTTTAATGCAGAAGGCTTGATTGCTGATACTGTGTTGTACTTTGGGGAGGGGGTGCTGCAATCCTTAGTGTGCCCTCCTTTGGAGAAGATGCCTTGTAACTTTGTTGGTTTACCATCCATCCCCTATTGCAATATTACCAGATTACCATTTTTTAATGTTAATACAGGTAATTTATTTTTCAAGGGCAGTAACGTGCTGAATTTGTAGATGAAACACTGAAATATAAAGTTATTTGCCAGTAGCAACCTTTTCATTAGTTAACAGATCTCTTTAGTGTAGAATTATTCAGATGAATTTTACTTCTGCAGAGATTGTGCATATTGACTAATATTTGCGGATTGTGATGACCAAAGTTTGAGAGGACTTTTATGGTTGAAATGTTCTGAAATTGACAGTTTTGTCATTATTAGTTCATATGTTTTGTTTCACTGCTTACTGGAAAAATGTTAAAAACTACAAACTTAAAACACATTCTAAGACATGGTGCTGTATTATACAAGGAATATAATTTAATACATTCAGGAAGGTGAATCAAAGAACACATGCATGTCTGCATGGTCCTGAAAATGTGTGCAAGGGGCCTATGGTTTGAAAACAGCCCAAAGGTAAACCTTATCTGCCACTGTCCAGATGTATTTTCTTTGAACATGTTTCAGTGCTGTTTCAATAAATATTAGTTTCAATGGCAGAGAAGTTTACTGTTAATGCTAAGTCTATTTTCATTGATTTGTTTAGAACATATATGCTAGTGTTTGTCCTATAAAATATGAAATAAATGTTTTAAATTTAATCCAAATATCTGTGACCATTGCAGAAGTAAGGAAGAAAATAGTGTGCACTGACAGGTTTGAACAGTGTTTATGGTAACCGGGGAGAAATGGAATGGCTGTGGGGAGGGGGGAAAAACTCATTACCCTGCCTAGGCCCCCATTTGACCATGATCCAGCTCTGCTTGTTGTACTGAAAACAAGCTCAAGGTAAATGCAGAAAAAAGTATAGCACAGTAGTGGAAACTGCCTGATGAGTATGTGCAGGTGTGACGATGCACTGTGCTGAAGTAGGAGGAAAGAAGCCTCAGATGTTGGCATAGTGCTTGTTTCATTTTAAGAACAG
>NC_056730.1:601607431-601737431 GCF_019279795.1 Protopterus annectens | reverse complement strand
GAGTTGCATATGTTCACAGGCCATGCAATATGGGGGTGAGGGGTCCAAAAAACAAATGTGTAACACATAGCATCAGCCCCCCCCACCCCGCCAGCTAGGCCGCGAGACATACAGGCACACAATAAAAGTAAACACACCACTGCTTCCCAGACCACCGGAAGGATACTACCAGTGGGAGAGACCTGCCAGGTCTAATCTTGAAACATAGACATTGATGGTCCTTGTGGTTCACCCAAAAATTAATGATCATCGGAGGCAGTCCCAGTAATGATTCATCAAACCAGGCTGTAGATGTACATGGACCAGTAGGTTGTGCAAGCTTGATAACCCATGGGTTGACACACCGTACAACATTTGTCCCGACACAGGGAGAGTGGGCAGTGCATAGTGGCATGTTTATACCCCACCTGCACCTGCATCCACAGTAAGGATGAGTGCTGTAGAGGAGGGGCAGGTGGGAGAACTATGGGTATGCAATTATGGGCTAGGCGTGGAGGTGTTGGCTGGCAAAGTCATATTAGGACCGCCCCAGGGATGTATGTAATATTCCAAAATGGGCATAGCTGATGTCCATACCTCTCAACCCCTAAGAGCAAATCCACTGGACAGGACATAAACCATTGGGGGAACAAATAGGGACCATACCTCTGAACTGTCCCCGATTTCCAGGGACGTCATTGATTTCGACTCAATTTCTAACTCTGTCCCACTTAATCCCTCCTAAAACTAGTAACTTTTGGAGGAAAGGTGGTGGATTACACGTAATGAATAATGACAACAATTAAAGGTTAGAAACATCATTTACCTCATAAAATGTGTATGAATTCATATGCTCTGAGTCTGTCAATGTGTCAGGTTAATAGCACTAATAATTTATATGTTTCCTTGATGTTGTTATGATGTGTCCCTGATTCAGTTTGTATTTTTCCTCAATCGTATGAGAGGTCTGATAGGGACAGAAAGCACATATTCCACTGACAACCTTAGAAAGATGATAGAATATTAGGTATGCAGTAGCATGACTCGGCTGAAGGATGTGTGTTCCAAAACCCAATTACTTGTTTGTATTGAAGAGTGTCAGTTCCCATGTATTAGCAAGACAGGTGCAGCTTGTAAGGGGAACACACCAGTAATATGAATCAAACTCTGGACAGGCCGCAGATTCCGTACAGTCGAATGGCATGCTTTCGCCTAATGGGCAGCCATTCCCGTTACTGTAGGCATGAAATCTGATGTAATAGGCATCACAAGGTAATATGGTAATCCTCACTCCCACCCAGGGGTGTGAGTGTCAGATGCAAACACCAAATGCAGTGCAGTTGCAAGTGTGGGAGCAAACGGTTGTAAGCCTGTTTGGCCGGCAGTTTGTGAGTATTACACTGGTGAAGCAATTTAGAGGCTAACTTAGTGTATGAAACTGTAACTGGAGGTTAGCATTGCTTAGCTCCACACAAACCCATGCTCACCTGCTCATAACTGCTTTAATGTGCCTTAATCACCCCGTATCCATCGGCCTTGTTCTGCCCAGCAATAGAATAAATGGCCTCTGCAAGGCTCGAATCTAGGACCCTGCACACACAGCTATTGTGATTTACCACGAAGCCATGGCAGATATACAGACATTGGATATTATCACAAACATATCATTCAGTGCAGTCATTCAACAGTATAGGAAATGTATTCCATCATGTAGATGTATGTGTGTGTTTATGTCCAGATATAGATACATACACAAATATATATATATATATATATATATATATATATATATATATATATATATATATATATAAAATAGGGATTCCATACATTTGATCAAATTACACTTAGTTGAAAATGATACCAAGCATTGCACTTCACTGAAAGCTCACTTGACTGAAAACTCACTTGGTCGAAGTTCATTTGGTCAAAAATGGAATATAGCCCCTGTCCCACTACAGTGCAACCATGGAGTGAGAATATTAAATAAGGGGGAGTGTGGGGGGCACAAATTTAATGTATTCACTATTATGAGAAGGTATATCCTTTAGAAATGCATTGATATATATATCTTTAGTAAAAACTATTGGCATAATTTGTGGGGCTATGCCCCCACACCCCCCAATGTGGGGGGCTGTGCCCCCACACCCCCCTTATTTAATATTCTCACTCCAGGGTTGCACTGCAGTGGGGCAGGGGCTATATTCCATTTTCAACCAAATTAAATGAGCTTTCAGTGCAGTGAAATGCCTGGAATCATTTTCAATTAAGTGTAATTCGACCAATTGTATGGAATCCATATATAGATATATCAAGAACATCCCATGTGACAACAAAGCATTACAAAGGAATGAGAAGGAAAACACCAGCAATGCCTGTATTATGTAGTGGTGTTGTCCTATGTAATATCAAGACCCCCTTAGACAGACATGTGTCATTAATTCACGCAAACATTTGTACAATGGCCAAATACATCACTCTGTGCATTTTATTTACATTAACACAGCAGTTCCTGCCTAATCATTATGTGAGAACAGTACTCTTAAAAGGTGCTATGTGTAACATCAGCATCATTGAAAAGCTAAATGGGGTAACCACAGAGGGATTGGTAGTGTTGTGTGTAAAATGGGGTCATCTGCATCATGTGTACCTGGAACCTTTAGGAGTCATGTGCATACCAGGATCGTGTGCCTGAGAGACAGGGGTAAGGACAACTGGAGTGTGTTGTGATGCATATTAAAAGGATTACATGTGTCCAGTGGACACGTGTGTGAAATGGACAGCTATGTATGGGGCAAATGTTGTTCTAGGAACCGAATTTCCTTTTGTTTCCGTAGGGTGAGAGTGGGATGTGGGGGATGGAGAGTAGGTATGCTCGTGAAGGATAGATTGGGTAGGATGACAGACAAGACAGCATACAGGGTCGGTATATGACACATGTGGGGGGATACACCTTGAATGGGGAGGGGCGTTCGGCAGTCACAAGCCCATGAGCCCCCTGATGGAAACAGTGGGATGGAGGTCCCCAGCCATGGGCAGCCACCACTGCACCAAAACAGCCACAAAGGTGGCAGTGCTGGGGGCTGTCTAGGAGGGGCAAGCTCACCCTGTAAATGTGACACTCTGCCCTCAAGCTGGTGTATCTGGCCTTGAAACCCCTTATTGAGCCCCCTATGCACCACGTCCAGGACTGTACGACAGCAGACATGTTCCTGTCTGGACCTGCTCCTAGGGGGGAAAAGCCCCATCCTCAGTGGCGGTTCCACCAGAAGGTGGTGCAGAGCCAACAGAGGTGGAGGTCCAAGGCCCCAGAAGTAATGGCGCCCGGTGGCATGGCCAGCTGAAGTGGGACAGGATGGTCTGCCAGGACCACCAAGCCTATACAGCCTATGGTGTTGCAGTTTAAACACAGATCTAGCTTAGTAATAGTCAACAGCATTCAGGATTACTTATAACAGCATGCATAGATATGACTATCTACCCAACACAACAGATGACATACATTTGCAGAGGGAGCACAACACATGCATATATACTGCATGACATCTGTACAAAGTGTAGAAGACTTGTGACTGCAGCTATGAACAGTGGGCCATTATTGGCATGTCACTGAGAACCCCAGACAGTGCCTGGCATACCACGGTTTCATGTGACATATGTCCAATCAGGGATGCGATGGCAGTAACTCATCACTATCACCATGTTACTGACTGCAATCCTCACACTATGCTCCTGCAGTTCACAGATGTGTGTTCAGTGAGTAACACAGGAAACATGGTTCCACACACTGACCAGTCCATTGATGGCCCTACAGATGGGGGTCTCTCACAAACAGAGCACTGTCTTGTCAGTGTTAAAACATGCAGACTAGCCATTACCACACACAACTTATTAAAAAGGCAGTAGTCTCAATGAAGCATATCTACACTTACATGTTGTAGTCATGTCTGGAACAACACCCGCCTGTCTTTAGGCTATTTTCCACTGTATATGTTGTTTGAGGAACATCCAGATATCATCTGTGATGCGGTTTAGCAAACACCAGATCCAGGTACCACTCACAGCGGCTGTCATGGGCAAACACCAACATGATATTCCTAGATATTGTACTGTGTTTCCATGTGATTGGCTATGGGAACAACATCGCATGCAATCAGCTAGTGGAGGACTGCAATAGGTGCAGAGGCCATCACCTGATCATGACCATCACTTACAAAACTCAAGCTGCTGCTGAGCAGGTGTACAACTCCATATCCACCAGAGAGTATGTGGGTTGGACAGACAGAGGCAAAGTACATCAGAGAAGGGCTTGGAGACTAAAACCTAAGCATTGTTTGTCACACACCTACCAGTACAGGGTTTCAAACCCCTGACTGACTAGTAATTACTATTACAAGTGCATGCAGTTACTCCATGTGCCACAAAACTTACATGTTTGTGTGCTGTAAGAACATATATGTGTGCTGGTGAGTGACATCTGCAACAGAGATATAGTAGATATACATTAGGTATAGCACACATGGCTGTCCACATGAATGGATGTCATTGTCAACACAACCACACTCTCTAATGGACTCACATTGACACACTTTGCCAGGTCCACAAATACACTTCCTAACTACTTAGTTTGCCACAGGTACTACATGCACCACAGGGGATATCCGGAGGTTCTATGGGCTAGGGCATGTGAATGTGTTTGACATCTGTCAGTATACCAATGGGAGTTATCTGGGTGTGACTGTGGTTGGGAGCATCATACCCTACATGCAGACACAAGTTGCCAGTACTAACATGCATGTGTGCATTGCTTCATGGGTGTATAGTGGTTGGCTGTGCAAGATGGCTGTGCAAGGCTGGGTGAGAGGTAATCCTTGGCATCATGCCACCCACCGATGGTGTGCAGTGTGGTACAGGGGTGTAGTGTCTGCAATATCCCACACTGACGGGTATTGTATGAACTGTCCTGACATCCTGTTTACCATTGTGTATGGCCATAGCTTTGCAATGCATGCCATGTCTGTGTTTGATAGTCCATGACATGGACATTGCCTGGGATGTGCACGTCCCACAATAATGTACAGTGACATGTATAAGTGTACTTGGTTTGGCTGGCAATTGTTGTGTACACAGACTGTTATCCTCAGATATGCCAATACTGGCCTGGTGTGGCAGGACCTGCTTATAGACAGCCGGTTGACCCTGCACCTGCATTGATAGCATGATACAGATATTCCCTGGTGTGGCATCGGTCCATACAGGGCACATGTGTAAGGCATTGTATGGCCTCTGTGGATCACATTTGATGGACCACATATGTTGCAGGTATCCAGTGGAGAACATAGTGAAGGCACATTGTCCGCAATTATGTGCCTATTGTACTGCTGTACAGGGTGCCATGCCCTGTGCAGCCCACTGCAATCACACCATGCCTACTATCTGTCATAAATGTGCAAGGTACTAGCAACATAGCGGGATATTCTAGGCAAGTGTGTTTGTGTATGACACATGGTTTCAGAACGTATTCTGTGTAATAGTAGGGTTGAATACTTTGTTCACCAGGCCTTTTGCCAGATGTAGGGGTATGGCTTGCCAACACAGTCCCTTGACTGACTGACATCTGTACTCCTCGTTAGGTGGACATTGTGACATATAATATGGACACCATATAAGAAAACTACAAAATCCACTCCCCAACATGTCCAGTGGTTAGACACTCACATCCATTTCCACACAGGCTCTGATTGTCAAACATACACACCTGCCATGTCTTAGAGTAGAACCCCCACCTAACTAGTGTATCTCACTACAACATTATGCAGTTACAACACACACTACAGAGATTACTGGGTACAGCAGTCCCAGAGGTGTATTACTAGGTGGGTGACAGCAGCAGGATTGCCAACGGTGGTTATGTGAATTGTAAAGAATGTGCATACTCTTAAAAAGCATTGTTCCTTTCTCAGCCAGGCAGAGACACACACACAGGTGGCCTCACTTTGAATCAGACCCCTACCTAATTAGTTTATCACACTGCAGCAATATGCAGTTACAGCACACCCTATGGAGAATACTGGAGTACAGAGCTACCAGAGGTGTATTTCTAGGTGGGTGACATCAGCAGGATTGCCAAAGGTGGTTATGTGAATTGTAAAGAGTGTGCATACTCTAAAAAGCATTGCTCTTTTCTCAGGCAGACAGAAACACACACATAGTCGGCTTCTCTTGGAATAGAATCCTTACCTAACTAGTTTATTACACTACAACAATATGCAGTGACAGCATGTGCTACGAAGAATACTGGGTTACAGCAGTACCAGAGGTGTATTTCTAGGTGGGTGACATCAGCAGGATTGCCAATGGTGGTTATGTGAATTGTAAAGAGTGTGCATACTCTAAAAGCATCATTTCTTACACACACACACACACACAGTTGGTCTTTTGTTTGAATAGAATCCCTACCTAATCAGTTTATCACACACACACACACACACACACACACACACACACACACACACACACACACACACACACACACACACACACACACACACACACACACAAACAGTTGTCCTATTAGTACACCTACCAAACTAGTTTAACACACTACAGTATTATGCAATTACAGCATGTGTCATGGAGATTACTGGGTTCCAGCAATCCCAGAGGTGTATTCATAGGTGGTGACATCAGCAGGATTGCCAAAAAGGACATTTCAAGTGTACTGCGAGTTGTACATGCCTGTTACCTTTGTGTACCCACTGCTTACTGTCACGATAACACATTTACACCTGCTTAAAGTGTCTTATGCAGTCCTAATTGACAGCATCAACAAGGATTGAAGGTCTTGAACCCTAGACCATGCACACTGAGGTCACTGGATGTACCAGTAAGACATCTGTGTTGTATACATGTTGCATGGAGTCTATAAAGCACATCTTACTACAGGTATTCCACAGTACTGAAAACAAATGGGACAGTCACGTTGTGTACATATGTACAGTACCCTTGAATGTACTGTACTCTGTGAAACAACAAAGACAAGTCTACATCTGTACAACTGTCATAACTACATATATATATATATATATATATATATATATATATATATATATATATATATATATATGTATACACTTTTGGGATGTGTATACACACACACACACACACACACACACACACACACATATATATATATATATATATATATATATATATATATATATATATATATATATATATATATATATATATATATATATATATATATATATATATATATATATATATAAATTAAAACAAATAAAAACAAAGAGTTAAAAGGTCACACTGAAAAACCAATGAGAAAAAAAAAACTAAATGAAAACTCCAGCCAAGCTAGCACTTTCAAAGAGTGACCTCCCAAACCTCCTCTAACAGAGGCCCATGGGATATATGCAAATGACCCTTATGAACATCAGGTGTTTCAGCTATATGGCGATTCTGAATGCCCATGACTTTTACGTTTGAAGTAATTTTAATGGACAATTTCAGACCAATAAAGCCAAACCCCTCTAGCTATGGATATGGATATGCATATTTTAGCCTTGTTATGACCTCTTCAGCATAGCATAAGCAAAGTGTTTGACTAAGCTTAACAAACACAAGGTTGTTATACCCGGCTGATGTCCATTTTCATTAGGGTGATTGCAAAATATCCCAAATAACAAATTAAAACAAATAAAAACAAAGAGTTAAAAGGTCACACTGAAAAACCAATGTGAAAAAAAAAACTAAATGGAAACTCCAGCCAAGCTAGAACTTTCAAAGAGTGACCTCCCAAACCTTCTCTAACAGAGGCCCATGGGATATATGCAAATGACCCTTATGAACATCAGGTGTTTCAGCTATATGGAGATTCATGAAAATGGACATCAGCCGGGTATAACAACCTCGTGTTTCTTAAGCTTAGTCAAACACTCTGCTTATGCTATGCTGAAGAGGTCATAACAAGGCCGAAATATGCATATCCATAGCTAGTGGGGTTTGGCTTTATTGGTCTGAAATTGTCCATTAAAATGACTTCAAACGTAAAAGTCATAGGCATTCAGAATCGCCATATAGCTGAAACACCTGATGTTCATAAGGGTCATTTGCATACACATATATATATATATATATATATATATATATATATATATATATATATACACATACATACATACACATGCCTGAACACCCTTTGACACAGAAGGGTTCCAAAGGAACTGACGTGTACACAAAACAGAGGTATTTCTTGTGTTATAGGATTTAAATCTTAAGCAGTTTACCAGAGAAAGGATGGTTATTGTGTATGTGGAGTTTGGGGTGGGGAATGATGGCTAATGTAATCTACCCCAGGGATTGTGAAGTTAATGTGGGGGAATGATGGGTATGGACCACTTCTGTGTCACTGCTCGACAGTGGCACAGGAAAATAATATACCCAACTGTAGTTGTGCTTGTGTAGTTGTGCTTGACTGTGTATTCGTTACCATTCCTAACTATGTAATAGTTTGTAGACACCAGTCACCACAGATGGCTACCATGGTGTGCTAAAAGACATTATACATGTGTATGCCTGGCTACAGGGTAGTCACACACACAAACACGCACACACTTACCAGTATTGTGCATACACATCTTGCCTATGTAAAGGTAACTAGTACAGTGGTATGCAGTTGGGGTATGTGCCACAGAACACATACAATTACACTTACTCTGATTCCACTTTTGAGCTGGGTGACATCACAGGCCCAATTACTTGCAGTGGGGAGGGGGGAGGAGAGAGGTTTAGCAGCTGACAAGGATAAAGGCTAGTGCAAAAGGAGGTATCTCTTTGGAATGCAGCAAAACCCACTGTCATGACAGGATGCAGACACAAATACACACACACACACACACACACACACACACACACACACACACACACACACACACACACACACACACACACACACACACTTGCCGGTGGTGGGATCAGAACTACTGCCTATCTATATATCACTATTATAATACTGCGCAGTTACGAGACGCACCACACAGATTACACATCCCAAGGCAGTCAGAGTGCCCTTCTAAGATTGAGGACAACAACAGGGAGACTGACAGTCACAAAGTACATAGCTGTAAACCTGTGTGTTTAAAGTAGGTGTCCATTACAACCTGTATGCACAAACAAGACACATCATCTGCAGGTAGGCCTGAGAGGTATAGTTGTAGCACAACAGGAACCTGAACTGGTGTATGGCCATCTGTGGAATGGACAGCTACTATCACTATACAGGGTTACAGTGGGCATGCTCATATACTTAGTAGCACAGGGCCATTTGGGATGCACTATGACTACAACTACACAAGGTTATACTGAGCATGCTCATACACTTAGTAACAAAGGGCTTGTTGGATGCACTGACTCAAATTACACAAAGTGGCAGTGGATACGCTCATACACTTAGCAACACAGGGCTGTTTGGGATGCACTCTGATTCTAACCACAGAAGGCCACAGTGTGCATGCTCATGCACTTACATGTACAGAACATGTTGTAATGGACTCCTATTGTAAACACAGGTTTACAGCTATGTACATCTTACCTGTCAGTATATATGCACATCATACTGGTTTACTACCTGATACCTGTATGTGGCCCGTAAACGATATATCTGTGTCTGTGCTGTGTGATACACATGCATACATGTACATGAAGTACTGACATATATATGTTAAATATACATATTCATGCATGTGTGGACGTGACAAACAATAGGTTACCTGGGTCACACAGGCGGATGCTACCTACAACGTGTCACACACCTAGCTGCCCTGAAAGGCATACATTGATAGCAGGTTGTGGACAGTGGCATTATATGTGGAACAGTGGCATGTGCAAGCATAATGTGTGAGCCACATTGTGTAATGGTACTGAGGTGCAGGTGTCATGATCACCTCTCCCGGCTGTGTTAGTAGTTGCAATTATTAGCAAGATGCTACCCTAAGTATATCTGACATTGGTCATATACACAATTTCTGCTGCTGTCCATCACCTTACATGAGGCATTTGCTACTAAGCACATTACTGCCACTCACTGTGATGTCATGGTACTAGTGGCAACTGCTAGACCAAAACAATGAGCCAATGTCCTGCTGCTATTATGAGGTTGTCCAATGTCTATCATTCCGGGCTGTCATGACTGAACAACAAGCCTTCAACACAGAGCACATGCATCCATGTTTCACGTGTGTGTGAATAATACCTAGGTCACATTTACCCATATAGTCGCATTCCAAGGCAAATGTCCTAGACACAGAAGTAACATCCTGACACCTACAAGACAATTGCATTGGATGCTTATGCTAACCAGTGCTAGATGTGTGGCTTTAGTAATCCATTTGTTCAATGTAGAACCTACAATGGTGAATACTGACATCTGTGCAGTGAGAAACACCTGGCTGAAGGCTCTGTAGTGCACAATTGCACTACCACCATATAACTCAGATCCAGACATGTGGGCCATAACAGTGGTATGGACCATTCCAGGTGGTGGTGTACACATATTCATAAAGACTACTCACATGTAAAGACCACTACTCCGACATAATGCATCACAGATGAGTCAGGTACAAGTGACAGTGGCAAATGCTGCATTCTAGGTTGTATCCTCATATACATCCACCACCTTGTCCCGAGACTACCAACACACATCCATATGTGGTATGACATAGTATGGTAAACCATCAGATAACCCTCAATTGATGCACTGTACCTAGGCCTACATCAAATGTGCAAAGTACCCATATACAGACACAGCTGCATAATGTGATATACAATGCAATAATACCACTGTTTGCAACCAGCTCAGTTGTACACATACTAGTGTCCCCCAGATGTTGTCAGCATTAACACAGTCGACTGTTGCTGTACACCAGTAAACAAAACCCTCATGGTTGGATATGACCTAACTGTACCTGCCCTGGATATGTACATCCCACACTCATACAACATAAATGACATTACCATAGCTTTCGTTATCCAGCTCAGTTGTACACATACCAGGGTCCCTCAGATGTTGTCAGCAGTAACACAGTCAACTGTTGCTCTACACCAGTAAACAACACTCTCATGGTTGGATATGACCTAACTGTACCTGCCCTGGATATGTACATCTCACACTCATACAATGTAAATGACATTACCATAGCTTTCGTTATCCTTTCTACATACAGGTGACTACAGTCATTACACACATGCACATGGCAGATAGCATGCTAACAGTACATAAGGTTTGATATCTATGTTAACAGAGGTAATATTCCCTCTCTGCTGGTCACCCATGACACCTATCATATCATACAACACCCCATGTGGCATGTATGTCTCTAGACATGTCCACCTAATGCAATGCCTACCAACATACCCAAATAACAGATTCATAGGACCTACACAAGGCCTGTATTGACAGACTCAGGGAATTCCAGCTCTGCTCTGTATGCTCCTGAGTGGTCACAGGTGATATGTTCATGACATGTACAGCCATGTGTGGCCACAGCTCCTACATATACCCCATTTCAACAATTGCAAGCCATGCATGCTCTGTGCTGTCTGGACATTAGCCTCAGTACCACAATAGCCAGTACATGCTGGGGTGAGATGTTTACAAGCCACAGACCTCGCACATGCTTGAATGAGTCTACTGCCTAGCTCTAACAGAGCACATTGCTGGCATTCTTCAAGTAAACATGAGGTGTGTGTGGCAAATATGATGTGCTCACTGTTGACCATTACAGTGCCCTGGCTTCACCATGGCACTGTCAAATAATGGTTTGCAGGAGCATGACATGGAATAATTCTGTGTGTGTCTCGCTGATATGTGCTGTGGTCATATATGTGCACTTGGCTACTTGGTGAAGGTGGAAGTGTCCTACCAGTTTATGAATACAACATCCATTATGGTGTAATGCTCAGCTATGTTTCACACTTGGAATGGGGAAGGTGTGGAATGTATCCTCTTGACCTGCTAGTGCACTTACTGATGTAGACTGCATATGTGTACATGTATTGATGTTTGTGTAGATTCCATGTGTGTGCAGTGTCTGATGTCTGAAGGTGACTGTTGTCTTAGTACATCATGCTGTTGCAATACAGCATCAACATTGCCAACTGTATATGGTGATATGCTCTAAGTACAGTAAGCCGTACATGAGGTATGGGCAGATGTTTGGACATGACTACTAAGTGGTGGGGCTTCTTTGCAGATAAATGATTACTGAGGACAGCTAACTGGTGTGTTACAACCAGTCCTGCAATAACTTGTATAACTGCTAAGGTCAGGTTTTGTTAAATAAAGTGGAAGACAGACAATGTTGAATGCTGTAAGGGTGACGCTGAAGGCAAACCTCATGACACCTGTAACAGTAATACCTCCCCTGAGCATATATTGTGCATGTATCAGCACAGTTGGCAAAGGAAAGAGTCAGTAATCTTTGTACCGGATGCAATAGTGCTGTACTTCTGTAATACCTATCATGAGATAGGCAGTTGTTTGATTCACAGTACTGGCACATGTGTGTGTGTGTGTCCATATATGTCACGTATGGTTGGGAATACATCCCACATGTTATCACTCTCCTGAATGATGTTGTTGACACCAGTACAGAGTGAAATGTAGAAAGAAAGGCATAGGCAGGTGGTTGAAACTCACACATGTAAAGTGTCTGTATGTGTGTGACATAGGTGTATATTTTTGTGAATGCCACAGTGTGTGTGTGTGTGTGTGTGTGTGTGTGTGTGTGTGTGTGTGTGTGTGTGTGTGTGTGTGTGTGTGTGTGTGTGTGTGTGTGTGTGTGTATGGCTGTCCGGTCCCTGGAGTGAGGATGTATTTTACCATAGTGAAATGTTAATGCCCCCTCCCCCATCCACTCAATGCAATCTAGCATCCCTGTTGATATCATCAGTCGTACACGAGCATTCTAACTGCCTGTTAACATGTGCACCCTGGGGTGTGACCTGTTGTTACATAGCCTACTGATGGACCCCCATCCCCACATACACTCACTGCACTGTAGTATCCCTGTCGATGTCCTCAATCTTAGGCCATTCCATCTAACTGTACATGTCTAATCTCTGTGGCACATCTTGTAATTGCATAGTACTTTATTGATGATATGCACATAGGCAGGGGTTCTCATCCGAACACTGGCAACTGAGAGTGTGTGTTACTGTGTCTGTGAATCCCTGAGTGTGTGGGTGTGTCTGTGTTTGCATGCTGTCATGGCAGTGGATATTACTGCTTCTCAATGAGAAGCCACTATTTCCACTGGCCTTTACCCTTGTCATCTGGCATACCAATATTTATCTCCTCCGTGCTCCAGGTAACTATACCTGTGATGTCTCCCACTATGGATGTGACGGCTCTGATCACAGTAGCTTACTACACAGCTATCATGCTCTTGGATCATTAGAACAGTAAACATAATTGAAACATGGGAGAATATAACTGTGATGTGGAAGCTACAAAGTGCATGCAGGTATTATCATACTGACCTGTGGGTAATCGACATGTACATATGGGACACTAACCGCAGCCCCCGACATCCCCCGGCACGTGCAGCTACACCTGAAAGAGGAAGGCAGAACGTCAAAATCAACATGCTGTTAGTGTTGTTACACATGATACATACTGTCAAACGTACAAAATGCATTCTAAAACTGTAATACATGGTATGTCTGCTGCCTGTCAACAATATTAATCTACAATTATCTACCTAGTATGTTCGGCCTGTGCATCAGACCATATGAGCAAATGAGCATGTCCCTGCACCGATGGTGTGGATGACAGGGATGCGGCACAAGCGTCATCATATGCACAGGGGGATAATGTTTGCCAGAGGCCTAGGCTGTGCCATTGGATGACATCATGTATGTATGTTAAGACCTGTGATATCACTGGGCATGTGTGGATGTTATGCGTGTGTGTTGAGGTGCCAGACATTTGTTTTCAGTGTGTGTGTATGCATGCACACAGGTCTGGCATGTGGCTGGCCTACACAGGGGTATTATTGGCAGCTGCAGTCTGTACAAGGCAGGTTTCACAGTTCACGGTGTCCGGCCATGGCCACGTGACCTGTGCCTGCCAGGGGTTGCACGGGCACTACCACACAGAGGTCCAGATTGGGTACTGTCTGATGACACATGTCCACTGGAATTGTGTCCCTGTTGGGATCATCCAGGACCACATGCACGTGGTCTGCTGTGTCCTGGTGTGGACTGCACAGCACCAGCTGCACTGCTGCTGCTACCGTCACTATGGGAGCGGGCATGTGCAGTAGCATGTTCATGTAGACCTTTAACAGGTGATGTAGCTGACCTACGTCCACATGCCTGACGCCTCACTCCCACCAGATGTTCCAGCACAGACATTCCACTCTCGAGGATGGGAATGCTACGGTCAAGGGCTCCCACCATGTCACCCAATCGTCTATCCAAAACATCTGCAAGATGATGGTGAGCATTTCCAAGTGCCTGGATGTTGTCAGTTAATGAATGGACAACAGCCATTTGAAGCCTCAGACCTTCTCTGTTGTGCGGTTCAGCACATGCCTGTGCCTCCATTACAGCCTGAAACATGCGTCTGGTGACTCCAGCTGATGTGCTTTGTCTCGCAGGGGCATGTTGGCCAGTGGTCCTCTTACGAGCAGTGCTGGGCACATGCCTGTGTGGGACATCACCAGTCAGTTGACTGGGATCATGGTGTGCAGGCACACCTTCCATAGTTTCCACACTTCCCTGTTCCATGCTACCACCCACCAACTGTTCTTCATCTATAGCCAGTGGTGATGGGGTATGTGTAGACAGGGGATCTGTGTGCAATGATGAGGGGGAGACAGGTAAAATGGCAACCAATGGCACAGATTCAGCCCCTGACAACCCTACCTGTGCCTCAATCATAGTATCATCATCACTGCTAGAGTCTGTGGGAACACTAACATCAGGTGGACCACAGGAGGGCAAAACACCTACATCAACACCTGTGAGGGGAAGACAAGAACTGTGCATTACAAGTTATACCAGACAAACACAGAGAAACACACACACAGACACACACAGAGACACACACACACACACACACACACACACACACACACACACACACACACACACACACACACACACAGACACACACACACAGACACACACACACACACACACACACACACACACACACACACACACACACACACACACACACACACACACACACACACACACACACACAGACACACAGACACAGACACACACACACACACACACACACACACACACACACACACACACACAGACACACACACACACACAGACACAGACACACACACACACAGACACACACACACACACACACACACACACACACACACACACACACACAGACACACACACACACACACACACACACACAGAGACACACACACACACACAGACACACACACTGACACACACACACAGACACACACACACACACACACAGACACACACGCCACACGCAGGTGATATGGCAGATGGCATTCAGCTTAGACAATTATAGTTTCAGCTTAGAAAATTATACTGGTAGTTAACATACATCCCTGAGTTGCACACAACAGATGCATGTGTTATAGCAGACGGCATGCAACTTACACAATTATATTGGTGGCTAGCATACATACCTGTATTGCACCATTTGTGTTAGTAGCCTATGCCCTATACCTGCAACACAATGCATGCACTTTGCATCATTGCACCACACTACCATGGTGTGTGCAACATACACCACATGTTGACAGACAATCACTGACCTTTGTACATCTGCCACTGATGCTTTGTGTTGGCCACTACCCCTATGTGTGAGAACATGAGCAGTAGGGTATGTTGATTGCATACTATGTTTGCCTGAGCCCTAGCTTGCATATCTCCTCCAAAGCAGTGCATGTCTGTTCAACATTATTCCCCCAATCCCTGAGCTGAGTCTAGACATTGTGCATGTGGCTGTTCACACATGTTTGACATGGCTGTCCCTACTTTGCAATGGTGCCACAGACCAGCACAGGTTTACAGTACACTGGCCTGCTGTGTGGCGTATGACCTTGCCAATCACATGTAGTATGACATGTCATCTGCTGACGTGTTGAATGACATGCATACATGTGTAACACAATGGTGTCTTTTCCAATCTACAGTACGGTAATGGTGTCCCAATGCAGGGATGTGTTATACTAACATGGGCCTTCAGCTGATGCAATGTTGTCTGTCCACCCTACAAATATGCAGGGACATACTGTACATGGAGCTGATGTGCGTAGCCATTGCAGGGCATCATGTGGCTTCAAAAGTGCTATACAGTGTGAACTACTGACAGTTCATAGCCATGACTATGTTCACATACAGTACATATCTAATGTGGAATGTGACCTATGTCACTGAGGTGCATGCACACTAAACCCTAATGTGGAATGTGTGATACAGGTCACAGAAGGGTATACGGATGACACCCCTGCACATCTGCTACCATATTACTGATGCCTGGCAACTATGCCCACACATGGCTAACTTAGCAGTACTCTATGTCCCACATGTCATCTGTGTACCTCACACTCATGAAGACCAGGTATGACAGTGATATCTGACACCAACAAGTTGAATGTACTGTATCTGTGACCTGATGTGGTTGTATGTGTATGTTGTGCAACATATATATGTATTTGGATACTGTATAGGTGAATGCTTCCATGTCGTGACACACTCAAGATGTTCAAGACATGTTATGTGGTGGTTTCATGTTATGCCTACACAAGCTGTACACAGGCCTTGTATGGTGTTTAGTGTTTCACATCTGCAATATCATAATTACACAAAGGCCATAGTTATATTATGTCGAGCCAATGTACAGCAGGTTGTACACACATGTACATCATTTATGCTGTGTGTGTTGCTTCATGTCTCTGGCCATCCTCCATGGCCATGTGTACACATGTTCTGTCCAATGGTTGTGATGGCCATCCTATTTCACATGTCAGTGTTATCCCATATGACATACACCCATAGATGTCATATGCTCCACTGAGGACAGGATTATGCAGACAAAGGGTGGTATGTATGGGATGTGAGACATGTTTTGCAGGATAGTTAAGCAGTGTTGCAGTCAGCCCGCTACATGTCATGGACATGTCAGATAGCACATGACATTGTGTGACATTCATAGCAAGGATATAATCCACAAGGGTGTATCCTGTGGGCCTGTCATCCTCCAGCTCCAACACATTTAGAGTGTGTGCACACATATGCTCTCTGTACAGTACTGTTCATATTCCCAACATGTGCAATGCTGATATGTAGTACCTGTCCCTACATTGGAACACACCTCCACCATTGTATTCACTGTTGTCCACACATCAGGCAATGACAGTTTGGAAGGTTTAGTGTAGGTGTTTCATATAGTCTTCAATTGTTTTACATGGGTAAACACTGTGATGTGTTGCAGGTCTGACCAGTGTCCATTAACAGGACCACCATACATTATATGTACGTGTGTTATGGCTGATAGCATGCAATTAATATGTTCCATGCATTATCAAGCCTGGTAAATAATAACAATCTCACCTGACACAGGCTGCTGTTGCTGCAAAATGCCAGATGTACCTAAATAGGAGTGTCACAGCAGTAAGATTATTATCCACACCTGTGTGATAGCTACAGGGTGCAATGTCCATGTTAGAACATAAGCCAGTACACTACACTATACTACGGAGTATGCACATCTCTGCATACATAGAGTAGCAGACCATACATAGAGTAGCAGACTATAGTATGTGGCATGTGTGCATACATGCCTTGCATATGATGTTACATTACATATTGTACAGTAACACATGTAACTATGTGAAATATAGTTGTGTTATATGTGCAGTAGTGACTTACCAGGCAACTCCAGGCACAGTGGGTGATAGACACCCACCTCCCCAATACCTGCTAAAGCTTGTGGATGGAGGTCTGCAGGTGTCCCCAGGTTGGCCAGTAGCTCCTCGGTAAGTGTGAGTGGGAGCTGGGTGAGTGGCCCCCCCACCTGTTGCACCTTGTTCCCTGGTGATTGCATTAGCATGCTGTTTCGCTCATCTTATGAGGTCAGTGCAGTGGCAGTGCACCTGCTGATACATGCGATTGTGACTTCCAACTTCATTTACCCTCCTGCAGAGTTCCTCCCACAGGGCATCCCGCTGCTGTGCATCCTGTGGCACATGGCTGAAGAGTGCTGTGTGGTTGTCGAGAAGGTATGGGACGAGAAACTCATCCTCCAAGCGGCTGTGCACCAGCAGTCTGCTACATGGCATACCTGGAAGACATAATGATGGAGACAAGTCACAGTAACTCACAGAGAAGTACAGCAGTACAGCTGAACATACATGTGTATCACATTTATTAAGATTACAAATACGTCTTTGCAAATCTACATGACACTAACACCACTGATATGTATAAGTCACACACATTTGACACTTACTGGTGATGTGATGTTATCACCATATATGTGTGTATCATGTGATGACATTGCTCATAAACCATGTGGATGTTGTCTTGATGTGGGCATGTCTGTTTGCCTGTACTGGTGTCTTTACCTATCAGCACATGCCTGGATGTGTTCACATTAATGCAATCGACCTTAATGCTGTGAATATGTCACATATATAGTCATACATAGCTGTTAGGGACATGACCTGTGACCCTGCAGACTTGCAAGCATGTATGTGTTTTGCCATATACATCTACATGGCAATGTACAGCTGTGTAGCATCCTGCCATATATTGCCTGTGTTGCACATGTGTAACACATGGGACAATAGCTAGCCTGATGGTATTTGCAGGGTTGGATATCAACTATAGCATGTATGGTCATAGTGATCTAGTAGGCTATATGTCCTGGGCCATTTATGAGCCTAGGCAGACAGGTTACTTAGCTGTAGGCAATAGGCAGGTAAGTTTCAGTGGCCAGTTCAAGCAGTGCCACAGAACTGATCCAGAGGGTTACTGATATATTTGGCATGCGGTCATCACACCATGTCACAGAGAGGGGCGATGTGCATTTTTGCTGGACAGGGATGCATAGTATGGCAAGAGTATGTTAAGTGTATGGGACAGAGATCTGTCAGGCATGTTGTGATCCTTGTACTAGAAAAGTGGATGTCCATGAAGTATGTGTTTATTTGGGATCAGGATGTGTTAAGTATAGCATGTCCAACACCTCTGGGTTGGACATGGATTTATTCAGGGTAGGTTGCATGCTACATAGTGCAGCTAGGGATTGGGAAGGGCAGTGTAGGCCATCTACACATGGGAAATAACCCTTAAAGGAAATATGTGATCTATTATGGCTCACATGGGTGTTGAGTATGGCTAAGCAATTATCTCTATATTCCTTGATGGCACCCTGTCATGATTAGGGGTGCCACATATGACTAACTGTCTGGTGTGGTGAAGTAACTATCAAAGGAAAGAGTACTGTCCAGCTGCATCCCATACACACAGTTGCCATTATATTGACCACTGCCTAGGTGGTAGTTCATGGGTACAGGGTTTGTAACATAGGGGATGACAATGCAATACGTAGCTGTCAGATTGTGGTCATACATCACACACCACACATCTGACACACTGAGGCCCTTCTGTATGTTCAACGCAGCACACATTAAGTCTACTATTGCTCCTAGTTCATAGTCATTTGTAAACATCAATAGGCTGATGCCTTCTGTGTTAGTCTGTGTGGTATAGATAACAAAGAGGGGGAGTACCAGGAGTGAACCCTGTATTACTGTGGCTGGCACTGGTTTGATGTGCCTGTATTAGTCAGACACCTTCTGTAGTGTTGATTCTGCCAGCAGTCCAGTTGCCAACCACTCCTGTGACATAGGAATATACGCCTAGTTTACTGAGTGTAGCTGGAACACAGTATGGGTGATGGTGTCCTATGACCTGGCAAGGCCATGATATGCAGTGTGAATCAACCCTAATGTCATCTACATCTGTACCGAGTATAGTAAATATGTTGATCACAGTTCATGGCCTTACAGACCAGACTCAGCAGGGTAGTTGTGCACTATTTCCCAGTATCAATAGTGTCTCCCCCTTTGTGGGGTATGATAACTGTTGTTGTGCACCATTCGGTGTGTAGACAGCCTGACATGGAGCTATGATTGAACATTATGTGTATGTGGATAGCTGAATGTTCTTACATTTGTGCAGGATACACCCTGGGATGCTGACACTTCCCATGAAAGCTGTATTTATGGCTTTAGAGAGTGCAGCTTGTACCTGCATAGTCATTATTACAGGGACCTTGTAGTGTACATGGATATATTACTAAGTGTACCTGTTGGGGGGGAGGTGGGAGTGGGTTTAGGTTCTCCAAGACCCTATCTGGATGAATGGGTGCTATTTCTGTAGGTGCAGTACTTCCCATGCCATAGTGCTGTGCAGCACGGCAGGTCTTGTTGTTGCCATTATGATTAATGACACAGCTATAGAATGCTCTGTGCTTGGCCTCATAATATATGGCTGATTAGTTTCACAGTAGCTTTGTGTGGTTTTATATGGTGTATCTGCATCTTACTGAGGCTGACCAGGGATCACCTACACTCATGTGTGTTCACTCTTGCAACAATTACTACCTTCTGTGATACAGTTTAAAGCATGGTACCACCAGTTTGCCTTCTTGTTTGTGTTGGGTTGCATCTTGTTTCTGTTTCAATGGCACAATCACTACACATATGTGACTGCTTAACGTTCATTTGTATAAGATTTAGCACTTGTACATGCATTGTCCATCTGCATGGATGCCATGACAGTCACCACTCTGCTCTTAGGAAACATAACATTGGCATTGGAGACTAACTATGTTTAGCATACTGTTAGCCCTGTTTGTGTGACCACTGTGATCCAGGTCAGTGGGGTCGATGGAATCCAACATGCATTGAGCGCAGGTGTTGGTACACAAGGAGTCTTCCCAGTTCATAATGGAATAGTTGAGAGTAGCCATTATTATGGTTCTGTCTCAGACCTAATCTTCCCCATTACAGCACATTATGACAGTTGGGAAATCGGCATCCTGGTGGGTGATCTGTCTCAAGGTGCAATTTGAATTCCACTTTGGCACAAAGGTAGTAGCTCAGCATAATGCATCTGAAGTTATGCAAGTGCAACTAGCGTGGGGGATGTACATATCCTTCAGGAATATGGACACACCTGCTGCCCGTGTGTTCCAATAAAGGATAATGGGCAGGAGGTGAGGTATGTGTTATAATATGGTCATGCAGGTGTGCTCTCCGGAGCATTGAAACATGTCTCAGCCACTGCACAGATATGTTCTCCATGTGATTGACATATGTGTGTCTGTATAGTGTTTCTGACATATATCATTATGTAGTGAGACCCGCAGTTTATTGCTTGGCTGTCCCTGTGACAGCAGTGGACCTTCACTTGAACCGTGCATGATGAAGGCACTATAAGGGAAGCATGAGCACTTGGCAGTATCCAGATTCCCAGGGGTGACAGGTGGAGGCATGTCTGGCCAAGCATCATGGTCTGTCAACCATGTTATCCCAGGATGACAGATACTGGATACCCTTTGACTTGCACCACTACAATAGACAATTGTGGAATACAATCCTTCTGTCCCTGTACTGCAGTATCATTCTGGCCAATGGCAGAATGCTACCCAGGCCTTGGGACATACCTGCATGGGTTAAAAGACCTGACAGTTCCTACATGTGTTTCCATGCAGTCCAGGCTACTACATCACAGGTCCTGCACAACAACATGGAATGTGTCAGAGCCATGTGTACAGTTCAAAAGGTTGTCTGAGTTTATGGGTATGTGGCCAATCATGGCAGACAGGCAGCTGACAGTATGTATGTCCTCGTATTGGTTGGTGTGTAACATAGTGCTAGAGTTTGCATTCACAAATGAGTACTGTTGGGCATGTTTCTGGTCACACGTTCTGAGGTGTGGCACAATTATGCAAACTATGTTATACAGTTTGTGTATTTCGGTGTCTGTATCTTCCTGCTTGGGGGGGGGGGCACTTGTTTGGCCAGATACTTAGAAGCATCTGTGAATGTGTGTGATTTCTGGTAGTGTGTGTAGGTGTCCTTACTGTGTTCTGGTAAGGGTATGTGTTGGTTGTGTTGATGAGCTGCATGTGTTAACCTACACCTCATGACTGTCCTGTCCAGTCATGGCTGTAGACTGGGCTGCCTTCCAGCTTACCCCTGTAGCTGCATCTCAACAATGTGTGGGGCGTGGTGTTAGGCGGGTTTGGCAGTGTACATGGCATAGAGATTACATTCCCCCAGGATGGCCACATACACAAAGCTGACATTAGTAAACACCAGTAGCTGACTAGTAGACATGCCTGTATGAGCATTCAGTTTATGTATTGTGTATGAAGATGTTGTAGACAGTGATACTCACATTTAAATATTTGTGTTATGGATGTGACAACACTGGCTATTATGGAAGCATTGCAGCTACCTTTAGCAGCAATCCTCCTCTAAGGAGCACATCACATCTTGTTAGTTGATTACAGATGATGCCAGTGTCTGCAGGTCTGTTTCCTTCTCTCGGTATATACTCACATATCTACCAGGACCATGAGCTCTGTTGGGCACAGATACCCACCCTCCAAACAGAGTCATGTATCAATAGACTCTGAAGCCACTATCAGCATGATCAGGATATAATCAGATAGTGTGAGCCATCACCTATGAAGCGGCTATTGCACATGGCAGCTGTCTCCTACATCTTACACTCCTACTGCAGATGTTACACTGGAGTTAAAGATGATATGCAGCCTGTTTCATTACCAGTGCTGTGCACTACCTTACATACAATATGTGCAAGCAGCTGTTAGGATGGCAATGAGAGGTTTGGCTACCCAAACCTGGTAGTTCAATGAGTGTGTCTGTACTCTCAATATCCACTCTATGCAGGTGTGCACATAGCCATTTGGCCCAGCCCTGTGACAAGAGTCACTACACATTTGCATAACATGTACACATGTACAGCTGTTATTGCTTGCAAATGATATTAGAGAGGATCAGCCCAGTAACAAGGGTCACTACACATTTGCATAACATGTACACATGCACAGCTGTTATTGCTTGCAAACGATACTAGAGAGGTTCAGCCCTGTAACAAGGGTCACTACACATTTGCATAACATGTACACATGCACAGCTGTTATTGCTTGCAAATGATACTAGAGAGGTCTAGCCTTGTAACAAGGGTCACTACATTTGCATAACATATACACAAGCACAACTGTTTGCATAACATAACAGAACTGCTATGCAGAAAAGAATACAGATCTGCCTAGAATACTGTACATTACACAGTTAATGGCACAATATCCCACACTGCACACCATATTTGCATGGTAAGACTACCTTTACCATGTTCATCTTACTTATGCACCCATACATATGTCGACTGTTACAATATATCGACATATGCTATCTCCTGTTATAGCACATACTTGTCACACGTGACAGTGGCTGGGAGTGAATTGGTGGGTTCCAAGCCCAGATCATCCCTTGTGGTGTATGCAGAGTTTGCCATGTGACATACAGCCGTACACATATAGAATACTACAAGCATTACTACTGCTCAACAGTAAGTCACTGCAAGATAGCTATTTCCACTATATGCTCTGATTCCACTGTAATTCTTACAATACAGGTACTACATATACAGACATACTACATGTTATACATACCTTCTTAGTAATCAGAGGTGTTATTGACTAGTATAATACTCGTTTTCGTTTTGTCTTTCATTGTTTTGTGCTGTCCTACAGGTAGCTACAGATGGTTTGAATGTGTGACAAGGCAATCTTTTATAGTTACAGATCAGTAACGTGCTATCAGCTGCACTGCTACTGCCTTAGCCAATACCTACAGTGGAGTATAACTGAGTACTCCATTTGGGCATTGTCCCTTTGCCTTACTTGTGAGGAAGACAGCGTGGAAGTGTTGTTTGGAATCTATTGCAACAGCTGTATGGAGACGAACAGTAATATATTGTGTGTAATGCCTAGAGGATTTGGTCTAAATGTGAGTACTGCTGTTATATTTCTGAACATTGCTACTTGTGCAGGGTTTGTCTGTATCTAATATTTCTGCATATGTTTCAGTCTGGCCAGGTTGTTTGACCAGCTCAAGGCTGCATAGCTATGCATATAACGTTAGGGGGTTTACAGTGTGCTTACCAGACATATTTAGTTTGGTGTTTGTATCATACTGTGCTGATAATAACTACTCAGTAACACTTCCTGGTGTACAAACCTTTCAGCCCTCTGAAATGGGATTATTTCATACAAACCCTGTTACATCAGCAGCTGTTCAATTGTATAATGGCAACTATTTCACATAGGGCCATGTTAGTGTGTCTGTGTCCAGGTATGTTAAGGTTCAGCAGATGTTGTACAGTAGTTGAATAATTGGTTATGGTATGACAGTATGTATTGATGTAATTAGTTTGGTTGTGGGGTAGATGTTGGTAAGTGTACATTGCACATACAATGACTATATGTGTGTGGGTATTCTTTCCCTATGTGAACGCCTATCCCTTAGTGGACTAATACTATGTTAATTGCAGGCTGATTCATTAAGGCACTATTAAATGTTTCCTGTATAGCATGCAGGTACTGTTAGTCCTTGAATCCTTTTGGCAATACATCAGAATGTAATGAACTTTTGCAAAATGAAAGCTGTCTGTGTATTTCTGTCATGGATATTTGCAGTAATTGTAGTTGTGTTGGTGACTGTGTCCATAGAACATATTTGTAATAGTGTATTGGCATATTGTTTGGGGGTCGGAATGTGTGATTGCTATAGTCCATGTTATACTCAGATATGACCACTTCGGATGCTGTCTACAGACATGTATGTATGTGTATGTATATATATATATATATATATATATATATATATATATATCTATATCTATATATATATAGATATAGATATAGATATAGATATATATAGCTATGTGTGTGTATATGTATATAGATATATGTTTTATTGCATACGTTTATCTGTACCTGCATAGATGTGTAGATGTTTATAACCTATCTATATATTTATTTATTTATTTATTTTACATTTGTTGACCGGGCTAGTCTAACTGGATATATGTCCATTTTCAGTAGAGGCCCGGGGAGAAAAGCTCCAGGTTATAATACATAGAACATACATAGTTCATAATAACAGGCTGTATAAGGTTATGATAAGCTAAGAAACAAGAAGCATGAGTAGCAATTATGAAAAAACAAAATAGTCAAAAAATTTTTTTTTTTTTTTTGTAAAGTAAAATATTATGAAGGTGGCGAAATATAAAGGAAAGGATAAAGAGAGATAGCTGTGAAGTAAAGATAGGACAGATATCAAAGATAGAACAGGATGAGTAGAGGAGTCCATAGTTTTCTAACAGCTTTAAAAGTTGTTTTAAGAAGGAGTGGTGAGAGAAAAATACCTAAGAAGAGAGGAGAGAAATTAAGATGAGTGAGTGCTGTTCACGGGGTAAGTTCCATGTCTTAATGTAGGGTTGTGGAACTTAGGAAAAGGAGCTATTCGCGAGTTGGGTAGAAAAGCCCACAGGAAAGGTGAGATAGGAGATAGATGAGCAGGCTAGTCTGGGTTTCTACAGGGTAGAGCCAATTATTATTGAGGTAGTTGGGTAGAGAAGGGAGAGGAAAAGAGATAGGAGACAGATGAGCAGGCTAGTCTGGGTTTATACATGGGCAGAGCCATTTATTATTAAGGTACAGTTTGATATTTTTCTTGAAGAGAGGAGGAGAAGTCAGGGATGTAATATCAGCGGGTAGATTGTTTCAGTGTTTCCCAACAGAGTTGGAGAATAAGCAATCTCCAGCAGAGTTATTGGGTATAGTCCTTTTTATCAGTAGTTTATTAGAGGAGCGTAGATGTTTCAGGTTGTAGTACGGGGTAATGAGGCTAGTGAGTATAGGAGTTTTGGTAGGTTGGTACAGAGTTTTGTGGGTTATAATAAGTTGTTGTAGTTTGATCTGATTAGGAAGTTCAAGCCAGCCAAGTTGTTTTAGGTTAGTGCAGTGATGGGTCCTAAAAGGAGATCCGGTTGCAAATCTAGCTATGTTGTTGTAGGATGTAGCTAGTATATTTAGGTTTTTTTTTGACAGGTTGGTGTAGATGGGACATGCATAGAGTAGAGTAGAGATTAGATGGGTCTTGGCTAGGGTGATTCTTGTAGCTGGGGTAAGAAATGGTTTTATTCTATATAGGGTTCCTATTTTTTTGTTCACAGTTTTTATAGTAGAGATTAATGTGATTTTCAAAATTGAGTTTATTGTCAATTGTAATACCAAGTAGTTTTGTGGAGGTATCTGGAGTGATACTAATATTATTGTTGGAGGTAAGAGAGAACTGTAGGGGGGTTGGGTTGCGTGTTGGTGAGAAGAGTAGAAGTTTTGTTTACTTTGGGTTGAGTAGGAGGCAGTGTTGGGAGAACCATTGTTCAACTGTGTTAAAGGCTTTTTGTGTAAGGGACTGAAGTTCAGCCTGAGAGGTAGCTGTGCAGATAATAATGGAGTCATCTGCATATTGGATGCCTATAGAGAAAGGGATAGCAGTTTGGAGGTCATTGATGAAGATGAAAAAAAGAAGAGGACCTAAGATTGAGCCTTGTGGGACACCTAGGGAAATAGGAAGGTGGTCAGATAGTGAATTTTTCCAGATTACAGCTTGTTGACGGTTTTCGAGGTAAGATTTAAACCAAGTTATACTATTAGGATCAAGTGAGAGAGACTTGAAAATATGTAGAAGCATTTTGTGGTTCACCATGTCAAAGGCTTTGGATAAGTCAATAAACAGAGCAGAAGAAAGGCTGTTTGAATTGTGATTAGTGTTAATGGTGTTTGTGAAGGAAAGCAGAGCAGTGGTGGTACTGTGGGATGGTCTAAAGCCATGTTGACAGTCAGCAAGTAGGTTGTTATGGATAAGATGGTTTAGGAATTGTTTGTGGATACATTTTTCTAAAATTTTGGCAAGAGGAGACAATAAGGCAATGGGACGATAGTTGGATAGATCAATAGAGTTACCCCCTTTGTGTAGTGGGATGATGTGGGATACTTTCCACATATCAGGGACTGTTCCTTCATTGATGGATCTATTTATTAGTATAGAGATAGGGTAAGCAATAGCTTTGGCTCCAATTTGTAGAAACTCGGCAGGGAGTTTGTCTTGAGAGGGTGTGCAGGGTTTTAGTTTTTGAAGTAGTGATGAAATATGTGATGTAGGGATGGGAAGGAAGTGAAATGATGGGGGTATATTTTTAGAGAAGGGATTTAGATTTGAGGTGTTGGGAGATAGGTGACTAGCCAGGTTTTGTATAGTATTTGTGAAGTAGGAATTAAAGGCATTAGCTATTTGTACAGGGTTTTCAGGATTTAAGTCCTGTGGGTTGGGTGTGATTGATTGGCCTGGGGATAGAAGATTATTAATGGTGGACCAAAACTTTTTAGGTTCCTTATTGGATATTTGTTGAAGATGAAGGTAGTAGTTTTGTTTATCAGAAAGTATAGCTTTTTTTGTTTTGTTCCTACATTCACGAAAGGTTTGATGGTCAGCATGTTTTTTGGAAGTACGCCATTTAGCCCAGAATTTGTTTCTGGTTATGATTAGTTGCTTAGTGTTGTTGCTAAGCCAGGGGGTGGGCTTGGTTTTGGTTCTAATCTTGCGAATAGGTGCATGCTGGTCTAAGATTGATATGAATAAGGAGATGAAGTATTGTACAGCATCATTGAGAGGTAGTGACTTTAGTGGAGTCCAGTTACAGTGATATAGTTGTGAGAGAAAGAGCTCTGAGTTAAATTTTTTTTTTTGTGCGAAATGTGCGGAAGGAGGTCGGAAAAATGATGCTGTTTTTTTTCTACTAACATAGGTTAACAGGTGATCGCTTAGATCACCTGGAAGGGTGCCTGCAGAGTAGGTTTGTTGGGGAGTATTAACAAGAATCCAGTCCAAGATGGAGTCTTTATTGTTGTTTTTGTTAATTCTGGTTGGGTTTGAAATAAGTTGAGTAAAGCCATGGAGATTTATATGGGAGGTGGGGTTAGACTGGTTGCAGTGATTCCAATCAATATTTAGGTCTCCGAGTATTATTGTTTCTTGTGGTATATTGGACACTAGCCAATTGAGAATGTTCTCAAATGTGTTAATGTTATTTCCTGGGGGGAGATAAGTACAAATAATATAGATGGCTTTACTTTTGTTTACTTGAAGTTTAGAGCATACAAGTTCGGCATTATTGTTTAAGGGGAGGTTCAGGTTAATGGTGTTGATTTGTAGGTGTGTTTTGTAGAGAACAGCTACTCCTCCTCCCTTTTTGGATGTGTGGTCTAGTCTAATTATATTATAGCCTGGTGGGGTAATTTCACAATCTTTAATAGTGGGTTTTAGCCAAGTTTCAGATAGGCAGAGGATATCAAATTGGTTGACATCAAGGAGTGCATGTAGTTGTGCAATTTTGTTACAGACACTACGAATATTTAGGTGAGCTATGGTAAGAGGGTTGGCAAATTTGTGTGAAGGTATAGTATTAGGGCAGGCATTGTCTTCAGTAGTTAAGGTCTGGGTGTGCTGTGGTCCTGGGTTAGGATGAATATCTCCATCTAAAAGTATGTTGTGCAGTATTTGATGTTTGGGTTTAAGGTATAAGAGTAAGTGGTAGGCAAGTTTTTTAGTTTTCAGGTTGTAAATGTTTATATGAATTAGTCTGTGATATTTAGCTGGGGAGTATTTGGAGGTGGAGATGGGATTTTGGAATGTCACAGAAGAATATATCTACATATATATGTAGACCTGTATATATCGACATGTCTCTATGTATCTCTCCTCTCTCTCTCTGTCTCTCTCTCTCTATATATATATATATATATATCTATATCTAAAAAATTTTTATATATTTGTTTTTGCAATTGTTATTTAATTATGTCAACCTGGAATTTTTAGTGATTTATGCATTATAAAATTTAAACTTAGTTGCATAAATTTTGTATTTATATAGTTCATATAGTGAATAAGTATTGCATTTAGGCACTTTATAATGACAAGTATTAATTTTATGTTTATTTCATTATATTATATTATATTATTCTACTCTGCTGCATTTTATCATGTGTTTAACAAGCTTAATGGATTATGTAGCTTTAAAAATGCAACAGTTGCACAGTTGATGAGCTATCTTTATTAAATTGATTAATTGTTTAATTGACTTATTTGATAGGATATTCTGTATATAAATGTTGGATAGAATTAATTGATTTACAAACCTGAAGAAGCGTACCTTGGCAGTACGTGAAAGCGCTTGTTCCGATAATAAAAGACAACATTATTTTTACTATCATGGTTGACTTCTACTTTATTCTGTTTGCTGTTATGTGAATTTCTTTTTTGGTAGAAGTCTTTGGATGGTAGTATCCTGTTTGTATTCATATATCTATATCTATATGAGCATGCACCTTTAATTGGGTACATGGCGGGTTGTCCTATTTCAACACATTCCTCCCTTTTGTGTTGTAACCTGTCTGCATACACAACCGGGATAGGTACATCCCAGGTAGCTTAGTGTTAGGTTACTCTGAGGATGGAATACATGGCTGTGGGTTCTACTCCTGGAAAGTGTTTTTATTTTACCTCTCAGAGTAGGCACTGGTAGTTAAAGTGTGAATAACGCACATTTATGCGGTTTTAAGTGGGTTTGCCCATGGTCTGCACAAAATTAAGCACAGGATAAACCTGTGAAGCGCTTCTCCATTTACCGTGTTTTAGCTCCATTTACCATCGCGCAAACCCATGGAAACCCACTTTCAACTGCTTAAGAGTGCTTTAATCCACTGGCATCCAACAGCCCTTATTCTGGCCCTCAAAATAACCTAGCAGCTCTTGAACCCAGGACCATGAACACCACAGTCATCAACTTTACCACTAAGGCATCTGAGATATATATATAAATGTTATGGTGTTTAGAATATACCTTGTACTACAGACATTCCTCACTACTGAAAACAAATGAGACAGTCAGTTGGTGTACATATGTCTGATACATGTTAATGTTCATATGTTTGTGAAATTATGTGTTGCAATGTGACCTGACAGGGTGTATTATGAATGTGAAAGGTTCTTGCTTTGTGTCCTTTTTATATTGTCCCCATACTCCATGTATGCCCCTCCAGTTCACTTATTGGACATCCGACCCAGGCCCTCCTTGATGCATGATTGCATTACCCATCATTCCTCCCCCACCCTGATCTTCACATACACAGCAACCATCCCTTCTATGATGAATTAGGTTAATATTAATTGTTATAATACCAGAGCTGCATGTGTTTTGTGTACATTCCAATTCCTTTGGAGTGCTTCTGTGTCACGAAGTATGTTCATAGATATTTATATATATGGCTGTTGATGTAAATTTATAATGTATATATATATATAGATATATATATATATAGATATATATATATATATATATATATATAGATATCTATGTGCAGACATCACTGACATGTATATATATGTATATATATATATATATATATATATATATATATATATATATATATATAAATATATATATATATATATATATATATATATATATATATATATATATATTTCGTATTAATTTGCAACTGGAATGTGTTGGCTCACAATGTACTGTACACAAAGTGACTGTCCCATTTGTGATCATTACAGTGAAATGCATATGGTATAAGGTGTAGTCTCAAGACTATGAAACATGTATACACCTTGGATGCCTTAGTGGTATGTCCTATGACGCTAGTGTGCATGGTCCAGGGTTCAACACCTGTGATGCTTTGCAAAGGTTTTTCACTCCAGAATAAAGCTCATTTAAGCAGTTATAAGCATGTTTAAAAGTGTTTGTGTGACATTATAGCAGCGATTAAACACAGTTAAACAAACTTTGTAACGTATAACCTGTGCGTGCAAACACGGCCACATCCACTAACTACTCAGGATATATATATGTCAGTGAAGTAACATCTCACTATGTGCTGACATAACATTACATTCTCTGTTGACTGTACTCTATAGCACACATGGGTTTATATGGGTGTTTGAATGTTTATTATACAGATGATTACTACCTATATATGCAAGCTGTGGTTAAGGTATACTTTTGAACATGATAAACATCCCTGCCTTTATCAGAATTGGAACCTCGAATGCACAGATACTATGCAGATGCTGTAACCATTACACTGTTGACATTAACGTTGCTTCCACCTATTTCCTATTTAGATGATTTCTATGTGTAAGCTAGGCTAAGCAAAGGGCGGAGGTCCCCAAACTCACTGAGCTTCATGTACTCTTGAAATAACAACATATAACAAATGTACTGTGAGACAATACATTACATTCCAAACTACATTAGGCATAGCCCCTCACTGACACACTTCAAGGGAAACCTTGTTGTGTGAATGGTTAACAGAATATACACCCCTGGCATCATGTGTCCCAGAACCATACAGCCAGGGGGTTGGGGAGCCTGTCCAATTTGGTAGCTGCGAGACCTGTTGGGAGAATTGATTGGTGTTGAATTGTCACATTAACATGCCCTCTTTAGATCACTAAGTGCCCCTATCACCCTCCACATCCCCAGTCTTCAACAGCTTCCAGCAACTCTGCCTGGAATTGCTTCATTGGCTATGCTTGACAGAGGCTCAGTTACTTCATCAATGGTTCGGGGAAAGCCAACACACTGTAGCTATGCTTCTAATATCCCTTGAGCAGATAGGTAGTAGGCTATCTGGGAACCTCTAAAGTGCAGGCCATCACAGCCATAATATGTGAATAAACAGACCTTCATATCACAGTATATAGTGAGAAATCACCATGTAGTCAGGAAACAGTTAAGTACAGCAAGAACATACAGAACACTGATACTTAGTCACTCCAAAAGCCTATCTTGCAAGCTAGAAGACTTGTATAAGTTTAAGGCTTTCTATTGCTTACCAATAGGTTACCTACAGGAGAGATGAAAAAAAAAAAGCACAGATGGGGAACATGCATGCAACGATACCATAATGGCCTATGTGTCAGCCTTAGGCTTTGGAATACTGGCCAAGGCTATTGGCGCCTCCATAGTGCCTTATTTAGGAGACTCTTGAAGGTGAATACCAGCTCTGTAAATAGCACAATAGCAGATTTAATGAGGGTTATGCTACTGAACACCAGGAGTTGTGATCACAACATGCTTGCACTCACATCACTCCTCAGGATGGACAACATCAACATCTGTGCAGTAACTGAGATCTGTCTTAAAGCTCCTGAGAGCACACCAGCACTACCAGACTGCAACCCATACCACACATTTCAGCCACAGAACATGGACTGACAGACATGGATGGGCTGTATCCATATTCATCAGGGATACCTACACCTCCAGGTTAGTAGGGCAGCATGATACCTCTGAGATCGTCCATGTGCAGCTAACATTAACCACAGCTGCAATGTAAACTGTGGCCTGCTACAGATCACCCTCCATGACCCAGGACCACCTCTCCACCTACCTGAAGACAGTGGAGAACATGACAGTCCTAACGCACACTCTGGCATTGGTCTATGTCATCCACCATACCATTAACTGTGAAACTTACTCCGGTACTCACGTCCAGGCCCAGCTCTTCCTGGAATTTATCACCTCATATGCCCTGTATCAGGTGGTAACCTCCCTAATGTTGGGTGGAAACTACTAGAAGTGGTCATCACCAACATGGGCAACAGGTGCACCACAGCGGAGGTTAACCGATCACTGGTTAGATCTGACCATGAACTATTCACTATTTCCACACCCAAGCATCTCCTCTACCCACGGACTCCACAGTGCATACCTTTCCTACAGCTAAATCTACACTACTAGTGACAGGAGTGGGGGGTTTCACAGCCCCCATGCTAAGGGGAAACACTGCTCAAGATACAGACAGATTTACAAATGCAGTGTATAAGCACCTACACGGATGTATGGATCGACCATCACTGGTAAACCAAGACTCACTCCTCCTAGACAAGGACACCAGTCTGGTGAACCTCTGCCCTAAACAGGCTATACTACAGAAGTAGGACAGTGTTCCAGGCAAACAACAAATCCCACGAAGGGCAGACATCCATGACCACTATTAGTATGATACATAGGTCCCTCGTGACATCATCCAAGGCTAACATCAGCAGGAGAATATGCAAGGATTCAAAAGATAACCACAAAGCCTTCTTTGGCTATGTCAAGGATTGACATGGTGACACACAGATTTGCACTGTGCAAGTGAAATATAGCACAAAATATGCTGACCCTACTGATATCGCCAACATCCTTGCAGATACATTCACTGCATACTTCACCCCCTAAAGAGCCTACAACACTACCTGAAAGGTACAGTATTCCACACATCAGAGACACACAGGTGGAAATGGCCCTCTCTAACAGCAGAACACAGCGTCAATGGAGGCAGATGTGTCCCAGACTGCATCTTGCAAACTGTACAAGACAACCTGTCCCACACCTAATTAAGCTTTCCTACCTCAGCCTCTCCACAGGCTACATGCCCATACAATGGCACGTGACAATGGCTATTCCACTCCATCAAGGTTGAATCACAACTGACCATGGTAACTACCACCCCATAAGCCTGGTCTGCAATGGTATGGTTTGCATCCTCATGGCACTCATTAACAAAGACATTGGTAACCTCGGAACATGTGACCCAACCCAGGTCAGCTTGGTTGAGTGCAGTTCATGTCTACTGAACCTGTTTGATGTCTTACATACCAAGAAGTTAGGTGACGGGGGAGGTGGTTCACATACTACCTGGACCTTGCCAAGGCTTTTGACACCATGCCCCACTCAGGTATTATTGATAAACACACCAGCCTGTACATACACCCATACATCACAGCTTGGGTTGCCAAAGGGATTACACAGAGAACCCACATGGTATAACTATCGGTCTCCAGGTCCAACTCTTGACCAGTCATGACTGGTGTCCAACAGGACTCAGTCCTGTGAACCCTACTGTTTGGCATATACATCTCAGAAGTAAAGGCAAACACAGGTGGACTAGGGCAGACCTTGTTTGGCAATGACTGTAAACTGGGAGCCATGATTGATAGTCCAGCTGACACAGACATCCCTCAAGGGGCCTCACAGAGAATGTCACAGGGTGTCAACATTATGGCCTCCAGCCAAGTGCCACTAACTGCATGGTCATTCCATTGTGGAATTGGAACCCACATATTAACACATAAGTGGCAGCCACTTTAATATGGGCAAGGTAATGGGGTATCTGGGGACGAAGGTAGATAGTGATCTCCACTTTGACAATCATATCTGCACAGTAGTTAGGACATCCTTCTATGTAGGCCATCTGATTACTAAAGGATTCCCATATAGACATACTGGGGTTATAGTGCCCCTTTACTCATCACTCATCAGTCCCAACATAGGGTATAATAACCCATGTGGGATGTCCCTCAGAAGACACTTCCAACAGCTGGGAGGTCCATGAATGTACCTCACCAAGGGGAATACTGGCCTCCAACATATGGCCTGTGCAGCCAGAATGAATAAACTTCTGCTTTAATTAGTGGCATCTTGTTTACCCACAGATGATCTCCGCTGGCCAACACAGCCATGTCGAACTCAGGCTTGATGGTTATGCTCCACCTATGGGAATCCATGTCACAGTGAACCACACACTGTAGTGAGCTGAACTTTGCCACAACAATAAATGGAAGACACTGAAGGGACAGCTCCCTGTCGCAGACACTCCCCATACTTTGGAACAACATCCCTAACTACATTATACAGAGCCTCTCACTAACACTCTGCTCCACAGAAGGACAGTTAATGAATCAATGGGGTGGCAAAAGCTGACACATTTTGGCTGGGCTTAAGAATGGCCCCTGGCAGTTGGCGAAGTACCTACCTATGAATATATACATACAGTATCTGCATATGCTGATAGCTTAATTTACTGTTCAGGTGTTGACTTACCTTGTGCCAATGGCAGTTGTGTGTGCAATAGTTGAGGGCTGCCTATTTTGGATGCACACAGTAGATTGCCTATACATGACAATTTACAGGTAGTCTTGTGTGTGTGCCATCCATTTTTACTGTGTGTGCAGGTGGACAAAGGTGTCAGTCCCAAGGTGCCTACACTGTCAGTGTGTGTGCCATATGTTCCCTCTTTGCCAAGGTATGGGCATACTGGGCATGCCTCCATCTGCCTACTGGGGCTGGCTCAGGATGTTTGTGGTCTGAGAATCCTCTGTGCCTGTGGGGCCCTTGGCAATGGTGGTGGGCTGTGAGGGCCTTCACCATTATGTCCCTGCTGCAGCTGTTTTCGCAGGACCATATTGTGTAACATGGCACACACTATGAAGATGTGGGCACGTGCCTGGAGAGTACTACAAGGCTCCACCAGATATATCCAAGCAACAGAACTGTGATTTCAGCATCCCAAACACACACTCTATGATGATTTTGGTTTGTGAGTGTGCCTCATTATGGCGTTCCTGCATGGGTGCGTGTACATTTCTGATGGGAGTCATCATCCACGGTTCCATTGCATAGCCATCATCCCCCACCAGGTGGCCATTTGGGATGTTCCCCCTGGCAAATAACTGATACAGCTGTGATGCATGCCAGATGCAGGAGTCGTGATAGCTTCCAGGGATGGCAGCACACACATCCATGATAATACCCTGTGCATTGCACATGACCTGGCAATTGATGGAAGGGTATCTCTTGCGGTTTATGTAGTATCTACCCTGCTCACCAGGTGGTGACTTGATGTGTAT
The DNA here is from genome assembly GCF_019279795.1 of Protopterus annectens. Lineage (NCBI taxonomy): Eukaryota > Metazoa > Chordata > Ceratodontiformes > Protopteridae > Protopterus > Protopterus annectens. The sequence goes on along the minus strand of NC_056730.1, from coordinate 601,701,504 downwards.
GTGCGTACAGTCTATTGAACCCAGTACATCTGGGTATTCTGCCACACAGTGGAAGAGACGCAAATTGCTGGCCAACTCCTCCTGTGTTTGGGGGAAGTATATGTGCTCATTGGCATGTGGTAACATGGCATCCAGGAACTGGTGATGTACCCTGGATGCTGATGCCTGTGAGATTCCCACGATATCCCCAGTTGGTCTCTGAAAGGTACCTGAAGCTAGTATTCTCAGGCTTACACATACCTTCATATCCACTGGAATGGGTTCCCCCCTGTTTGTTCTGGCTCTGAGGCGTGGCTGGCACAGCTCCACGAGTTGCTGTAGGATGCCTTTGCCCACTCTGTAATGCTCTACTATCTCTAGATCATGTAGCCCTGGTAGGTTACCCTGGGTCTGAATGCTCTCCTCCTCCTCTGGTGCCTGAGGTGGCCATGTGCATCATCCTCCACACCACCTTCAGTCTCCAACACATGCTGGTAGATCAAAGCTATGGCAGCCCCTAACATGTACATAATAAAAGTTCCCCATCTGTATACACCACTGGTGCAGAATGCATGGGAATACGCAAATGTGTGTGAGGTGCTTTCACACTTTATTGTATTGTGCTATGGATGCTGCTGATGTCAATGGGTGTGTATGAGCTATTCCAGCTGCAGTGTGTCCTAATTATGGGTTTTGCAATGAGTACTGCAAGTGTGGGGCCTTTACTGTGGAGATGTACTTGCCTGCCTTGATTAATCTGTTGCCCTTTAATTCACTTTTAGACCTGGATCCTCTCCCATTATCAGGCATGCATCCACCTGCCGTATTTCTTGTTTTGCACTTTTCCTACCTAGTCATGGCAAAATGTGCCTTGTAGCTGATATACTGCAAATCGGCTTTGCTCTGATTTGACACTTTACTGTTTTCTTTGCAGTACAGCTCCTCCCCTTTCCTGTTCTGCATGTAGCTGCTTGCAGCCTTGTTAGCTGTTGTCAATGGCCCACTGTAGGTTCCTAGGTGTTAATTAGTTATTTGTACTCCAATTTCACTGCTGCAGAATTTCCTTATTTCTTTCCTATATCCTTCCTGTTTCAGCTGCAGTGCGCACCGCACATACCTGTTTACCGGGTTTACGCGAGTTTTCATCTCCGTTCACATGCATACTCAGTTACCTTGTGTACTATCAGCTAAGGATAGCTATGGCCAATTAGACACACCCCTATCCTGCAGCTTTGCTTAGCTAGGGGCAGACCAGTTTAGCAATGCTCCAGTGTGCTTACAGCAATGGCAACACACCCCTCTCTTGATGTCATCTTTATCTCAAGGGCACACCTCGGTGTTATAATGCTATGCTATTGGGTGTATCCTTACATCAGTGGGGAATCTGTGATTTACTATTGCTCCTCTCATTTGCATGGCATTGCCTAATAATTCCTAGCTACTTCGCATGACACTGTCACTGCCCTTTAGCAACCCTTGTGCCATAAGTATGGTGTAGCATGCCTCCCATTGTCTATTATGGGGAAATCATGATATGTTTTCATTGTGGTTTTATTCTATATTTTTATATATTCCTTGTGATCACCTTTGTGCACCACTGCCCTGCGCTTCCATGTCATGATAGTGCGACTATATATAGTAAATGTTAATTTTATATTTTGTAAATTTTTTATGCCAATGGCTATATATTTAGCCATTGGAATATATTAACAATATAATACATGTGTTTGGTCAGCTGTCATGCCTCCAATTTTATGTTTGCAAAAATGTAAACCATTTTCTACGGTTTACATTTCTGCATACTTACACTATGCCTGCACCACTTCCTGAATCGCTACATGCCTTCATTTGCATGCTACACTGCTGCACATGGGGTAATTAGCATACAAGGCTTGGGAGTTGTGCGGGAGTAGCGTACGCAGGTAGTGCACGTGGGAACAGCTCGTACCTGAATCACTCGGTGGCCATATTTGGTGGTAGAATGCCAATGCTATGCCTGCACCTGGCACAAGCTTCATGAATCCCAGGAACAGTCATTACAGCCTAGTGACGCCTCCAGGTGTTACTGCAGTTACATTCTACTGATGTCTATAGGCATCAAGTATTGCTTGTTCTTACTTGCATTAATAATTCCAAAACCATGCTACATACACAGTATCAGAAAATTTCATCTTAAAGCTTACATAATGTCAAACATAACTGCATTAATACTTGAATATTATCTAGTGTAGATAAGAGATATTTATATTATTTATTTGTATATAATAATTTTCCTATTCCTCTAAATATCTCAACAATCAAGTGACACAGATAGAGTAACTTAGCCTCACTTGACAACCCACAGCTGTATGAAGAAAATTCTGCTGTCAGTATGTGTGTTACTTGAATGGTTTGTGAATATTATAAAATTCATATTCACTGTGGTTGTTGTGGCCTATAAAACCAAGTTTAAGACCTAGAACTGAATAAATTCAATGATTGTAGATTGTGCTGAATAGTTTTGCTATTTATAGTTTTCAAGTAACAATTATAGGTTCTAGAGATATGGTCATTTCTTTAAACAATGAGGTGATAACTTAATTTTATTAGAAGGTTCAAGCCAAGCCCTTTGGGAGTTAAGATTACAAATTCAGAAGCATTTCCTGGGAGAGAATGAGTTAAAACACAAAATATTTCTGATTTTTCTAAGAAGACAGATAAGGCTGCCAATTCCCAGCACAGTTTTCATAATTCACTAATACTTTCAGACTCTTCTGCAGAAATTTCATCTTGGGATTAAAACTTGTGATTAAGTTAGACTGTCTGTCTGAAGACATTAAATCATTAACATCAGTCCTGTTTAAAATTGAGCAGGTAAAACTTATGCTTCTTGAAGAGAAAGCAGAAATCTCAGGAATTAGTGACTCACAAGTGAAGTTAGAGGCTGACATTTTTTGACTTATCTAATAAATATAATTCCAAATGCGCAGAAAATAATGAAATATTAACTTCCCATCAAGAATCACAGGAAAAGGCTCAGGAGAACCTTACATGTACTTATAATACCAGACAGGTTATGAGAAACACACAAACTACACTCACCACACACAGTATGGACCAGACAGACAGGCATACTCATGTTGAGCCTCTTAAATGTAACCTTCTTAAACCTCAAAGACCTCCCAGATATTGCACCTACCACAGATATCCTCAGCAACCCCGAACGCACACATCCAAAACAACATGCAACACAACTTCTACAGCCACATCACGCATAGCATCAACTTCAATCCCATAAGGCAAACTGCCACATGGTCCAATACGTATTTATTTTATTTTTATTTTACATTTGTTAACCAGGATGGTCCGACTGGACGAGGTCCATTTTAAGCGGAGGCCCGGCGAGAAAAGCTCCCCTTAATTAATTACATAGACAACAGGACTTTATACTTCAGTTATAAACCAGTTAGTGAGACTGTGAAACAGTGACATAATAGATCAGAGTACAAGGACATTCTTTTAACATATTTTCAAAACAAACTTTACAAGTAGACAATAGATTAATAGTTCAAAAAAAATTAAGACAAGGGATTAATTTACTGTTTCTTTCTTAGAGTAACATACAACAAATATTTTCTGTGTCCATGTTTAATTGTTTTAGGATGAGAAAGAGAGGTAGTTTATTTGTCTTTATGTAACACATGGACATAACCAGGAATTAATAAGATGAGACTTAATGGAGTGTTTGAATTGTTTTGTGTTTGGTGCTGAAATAACTGAGTGAGGGAGGTTATTCCAATACTTTGCTATACAATGAAAAAGCAGAGCTTTACTTGCTGTGTTATTAGCTGAAGAGATGGAGAGGAGTGATTTATTGGCAGAGCGGAGTGACCGATTTTGTATGTAGTTACTTATTAGTTCTTTAAGGGCTGGAGTTCTGTCAGGATATTGTTGGATATTATAGGCTATAACAAGTTGGTGGTAGGTTAGTAGCTGTGGAAGTTCAGGCCACTGAAGTTGCCTGAGAGGTATACAATGGTGAGTTCTAAAGGGGGAATCTTTAGCAAATTTAGCAATGTTGTTATAACATGACTATAGTTTGCTGAGATCAGATTTTCTGACATAGGTAAGAATTGGTGCTGCATACATGAGTGTGGAGAGAAGGTGAGTTTGAGCTAAGGTGACCCTAGCTTGATCTGTCAGAAAGTATTTTTGTCTGTAAAGAGACCCCATTTTTTTATGCGCTTTTTTGATAGTTTGGGAGATGTGGACGTCAAAGTGTAAGTTGTTATCAATTTCAATGCCCAGCAGCTTGGTGTGAAGAGAAGGGGAAATGACAGTTCCATTATTAGCAAGGATAGAGAAGGAGAGTGGGGTGGTGTTGGATTTGTTTGGGGTGAATAGAAATAGTTTTGTTTTGTTAGGATTTAGTATAAGTTGAATATTTGTGAGCCATTTCTCCACTGAGCTAAAAGATTTTTGGGCAATATGTTGAAGGGCAGTAAGGGTTGGGGCAGAGCAGATCAATGTGGAGTCATCTGTGTATTATATGAGTGAGGCCTGTAGAGTAGAGGTATGTAGGTTATTAGTAAAGATAGAAAAGAGGAGAGGGCCCAGTATGGAGCCTTAAGGTACACCAACTGATGTTGGGAGTAAGGATGATAGAACTCCTTGCCACTGGACAGCCTGCTGACAGTCTGTTAGGTAGTTTTTAAACCATGCAACAGTGTTAGGAGCAAAGGATAGAGAGGTAAGAGTATCTATTATAATGGTGTGGGAAACCATATCGAATGCCTTAGAGAGGTCCAGAAATATGGCAGATGCAAAGATGTTATTATTTCTGTGTTGGTTAACTAGGTTCGTGAAAGATAGGAGGGCAGAGGTTGTGCTGTGGTGTGGATGAAACCCATGTTGTGTTGAGGAGAAGATCTTGTTTGAGTTGAGGAAATGTATCACCTGTGAATGTATGCATTTTTTAAGTATTTTTGATAAGGGAGACGGAATCGCTATGGGGTGGTAGTTAGAGAACTCATAGGAATTTCCACCTTTGTAGAGGGGAATAATGTAAGATACTTTCCTGAGTTGAGGGATATGGGATTCTTGAATGGAGTGGTTGATTAAGATAGAGACAGGGTTGGACAGAGAGTCGGCAGCCATTTTTAGGAAATGAGCAGGTATGCCATCGGCTGCAAGAGAAGTGGGTTTCAGTTTTAAAAGGTATTTTTTTATTGTGGAGGTTGAGACAGGTGAGAAAGAAAAGGAAGTTATGTTGTTAGTAGGTTCTGGTATACATGGGAAGGTATTTTTTGAAAGTTGGGTTGATAGTGATATGATGGATTCAGTAAAGTGGTGATTAAAATGGGAGGCTATTTCACTATTTGATTTTGTAGTGGTGGAGAGCGCTGGTGTGTAGGTTTTTCCTGGTTTTAATAGGGAGTTTATAGCATGCCAAAATTTTTGGGGATTATTGGAGTGTTTATTTTGCATATCTAAGAAGTATTTTTGTTTATCATACTTTGTTTGTATTTTTAATTGGTTTCTAAGGTATTGATAGTTTTGTTTAGCTAGGGGAGTGTTATCTTTTTTTCCAAGCTTTCCATGCCTTGTCTCTGGTTTTCATTAGGGCTCTAGTGGACTTGGTAAGCCAATATGTTGGTCATAAGAGCCTCCACTGTGAGGCACACAAATGTCCCACTCACTAGGCTGTCAATGGTGAGAGCCATGGTCATTTGCCTATTAGTGATAATGATATGCCATATCATGCACACACTCAGATTGTTGAACCAGTAAGATTCAGTCATAGTTTATGTGGCTTTAAATGACCTGAGACATATCTCCTTGGACTATAAGAACAGAGACATAATGGACCTCTTGGGCTATGTGTCACAGACAGGTATGAACCACGCACTGAGCAACATTATATCTACTTCAAGAATGATGCCACAACATGAACAGAAACTGACTTTAACAACTGGTTCAGATTTTTGTGTCGTCCAAATGGGGTACTATTTTTTGTCAGATTGGAAAGGTATGGTTGACACACCATACTGTTTTGTCAAAGATGGTCTGCAGCTAAAATCTTGTCCACTCCACAGGGCCATTTTTAGGCATTGCCAAACTTTTAAACCTTCCAACATAGCAAAACCAACCTGAGAAAATATGAAGATGTCACTGATCAATGCCAAGGGTCTTAATACAAACAAATAACTCACCTCTCTCTGGAGAATATAGATATCAGTGTAGTTACTTAGACATGGTTTAGAGCCATGGAGTGTGCTCCAACAGAGCAGGGCTATAATGCCTTCCACACACTTAAACCAGTTACTGCACAGGAAGGAATAAAAGGTGGAGGTGTCTCAATTTTCATTAAAAAACAAGTAAACTCAGTGGTATCTCCGAAGTCTCAAACAATCCACTAAACCAGTATAGTGGGTCCAAAAACAAAAAAGTGTAAGAAACTTCTCTGTGTGGAAGATTTTCAATCCCGATATATGTATATATATATATATATATATATATATATATATATATATATATATATATATATATATATATATATATGTATATATATATATATATATATATATATATATATATATATAGTTAATCACTGTATATTAATCAGATCAGATAATGGTAGTAGAAGTAGTGAACTTAAACTTGTCCTAAGTTAAAAAAAATAAGAAAAAAATATAATTTGAAATATTATACAGAATTATGAAGTATTCAAAAGTAATTCAAGCAGGGTAGACATGTTTTCAGTCAAAAATCCTTTATAAAGTATGCAGACTCCAGTCGAAAATCCTTTATTATAGGATTTTCAACTGGAAACAGACTGTCTACCCTGCTTGGATTACTTTTGAATATTCAAATTATATATTTTTATTATTTTTTTGACATAGGATGAGTTTAAGTTCGCTACTTCCACTACCATTATCTGATCTGATTAATATACACTGATTAACTAGATATATATGGATTGAAAATCTTCCATACAGAATTTTCATCAAAAACAAACACACCTCAAGACACATCAAACAGTAATATGACAAGCTTGAGCTCCCCCACATCCAAAAGTCCCATACAATATTCTTGCAAGCTATAGGTCCCCCTCTATGACCCAGGAAACACCTAGCCTTTCCTTACATGTACTGGAGACACTCCACATTCATCTCAGCACCATGACTCTACCTCACTATAAACGCTGAATCATGCACAACCAAAAGCATGCAGGCTCAGGGATTCCCAAATTTGGTTAACATAAACACCCAGGACCAGATAGTCCATATGTCCACTAGTGGCACAAACATCCTTGATTTGGTCCTCACAAATGTGAGAATACTGCACACCCCCTGTGTAATATAATCACTGGTCAGTTCACACCATATAGCTGTCTGTTTTGAAATAAAAATCAAATTTATGGCCCCAGCAAACCCTGGTAATTTTAGGAATTATTCTAACACAAACTTCCTATTATTAAATAATACCCATGGCAAAATTCAAAGCCCTGCCTATGGCAAATTGTTCACAGAAACCTTGTACAATCATGCTGATAGCTCCATTGCGGAAACTGTACCTAACCAGAAAAAGCACATGACATATTCAAAAAACATGCAACCCTGGTAGAATCCCAGCATCAATTGGCTGTATAACAAAAGAAAGAAAACAATGGCAAAAGTTAGGAAGTGAAACGGTCAAAGTAAAATCTTTCTCATCAATGTATATAAGCAACTTGGGGGGCTACTTAAGTCAACCAAAGCTAATATTCAGGTGATGGTAGTCTCCAAGGCCAAGGCCAATCACAAAGCTTTCTTCAGCTGTGTCCACAAACTCAAAGGCAATACACAGCACTGTGCTGAACTAATTGTAAATGCAGGCACCTATACTGAGCCAAATGATAAAGAAAATCTACTGGCTAAAAAATGTAGTTCCTATTTTACCCCCGCCCCTCCCCTCAGACACCCCTCACAAAATATCCTCTACTTTAACTCCTCCAACTATCACCAAGGAAGAGGTCCTCAATACACTCTCCAAGGCCAAGAACATTGAATCAATGGGAAATGGTGATATCCCAGCATGCCTTCCTAATAGCATGAAACATGACCTAACAGGACCAGTAGACTCACTATTTAACTATAACCTTCAGACTTCCTTTGTGCCAAGTGAATGGAGGACTACAACTTGTATCCCTCAGCAGAGCAGGCAATCGACAGACCTGGGTAACTAAAGATCCATAAATCTAACTAGTCCACATGGAAGGCCATGGAAAGAATTAGCATGAAAATAATAAACAATGACTTAGAAAATACACAGACACTGGATCCAACCCAGTTTGGTTTCATCAAGGACAGGTCATGCCTACTCAATCTGGTGGACTTTTTTGAGAAGGTTATCAAAGCAATGGACAAGGGAAAAACAGTGCATCCTGCCTACCTTGACCAGGCCAAAGGTTTTATCACAATACCTACTTATGTATTCTTGACAAACTCATGAAATTAAGTATAATCCCCTATGTCATCTACTGGAAACAGCTGGCTCACAGACAGAACCAAAAGAGTTAGGATAGGCATGTTTACCTCCACAAAGAGGCAAGACACTAGCAGAGCCCAACAGGGCTCTGTGCTGGGGCCACTCCTTTCTGGTGTCTGTTTATCTGAGGTCAAAGCCAACATCAAGGTCCCCTGGCTGACTTAGTCTGCAGATGATTGCAAATTGAATGCAGGTATACCATCCAAGAAGGCTTGACATGGACAAATAACTAGTGCCAGAACCACAGATTAAAACTCAATGCCAAGAAATGCATACTAGTATCTTTTCTGAAAATGGCTACCTCTGGAAACTACAACATTGATAACACAATTCTAAGAGTATACCCTATGGTCAGGGGATTTAGGAACACATGCAGACAGCAACCTGGGCTTTGACCATCATATGTCTACTAAGGAAGTTCTTCTGTGTTGTGCAATTTACATTGTTCTACTGTACTCGGCTCTCATCACACCAATTATTCAATACAAAGTCCACATTGGTATGTACCTGATGAGGCATATGCAGCAACTTGAGAGCACACAGAGGTTCCTCATAAAAAAATGCAAGTTGTAAAAAGCAAGTCCTGCTTGGATTACCTCAAAGCCCTGCCCCTGTACTCTGTACTCGGTATCCTGCAGACAGCTTAGAGGTGATTTATACCTGGCCAACAAAGCATCCTCTAATCCCACCCCGATAGACCTGTATCAACAGATGCAAAGCAAATAGATAAGAATTACCCATTCAAGGAATATGAACATTGCCTGCAACATAAATACAACATGCAGGAGGAACAGGTTATTCTCTGGAAGAGGCTTCCCAACCATGTCAAGCAGAGTTCTTCCCTAACCCAATTCAAGCATAGTAATCACCTATGAACCTTTAAAACACAAATGAGTTGTATAGTCCTATAGAGAGGGCCAATATAATAACAACATTTTTGAGGCATCAAAACATTGGAGTCATCTATTTAGAAGAAATTCAACTTACATCTTTTAAACATAAAGACTTATTAAAACATAAAATCAGTTTCAAAACCTCGAATTAACTTAGATGACAAAAAGTGCTGAGTCGTTGCTCTCATGCTACCACTTAAAGCGCTTGAAGAATTTCAGGATGTGAATGCCATCATTTTGTTAATTAATAGACAAGACTGTGCAAATATATATGCAGTCGATTCTGCTTAACTTCTTTTTACCTGACATGCAGTTTTCTAACAGAATATCTTAGAAGTTCTTATTTATCAGTTTGGAAAATAATATTGGTAAAGATCATAGTATGCTGAGCAGTCTAAGAAGGTGCAGGCACGGTTTCATAGACAATATTCACTCATAAATATTTGACATAAGAATCCTCAGTTAAAGGCTTCAGCATATTTCAGTTATAAGTATAAAACATCTTCAAGATTAGACTTTTTTGTTTTACAAAGTATAAGTCATATGATTTTTAATATGGAGACATTGCCTATAATTATTTCAGATCACTCTCCTATATTTTATTTAAAATTTTATTTTTATTTATTTATTTTATTTAAATTATCAAAGATTTTGCAAAAGTGGCACATATAATATAAATAAAGATATTTTCCATGTATGCCATGGAAATTAAACTGGCCATTCATAATTTTTGGATGAACAATTAACTGGGCTTCTTTTAAGGCTGCATTATAGGAATTATCCCTGGGATTCAGTAAGAGTTCAATCCCACAGTGGGCGAAAAAAAGCTGTGTCCAAAAGAGACTTTTTCTGAGATTCAGGAATATGTGATTCAGAGACATGTTACACACAGTAAGAAAAAAACACATTACTGGCTAATATGCACATTTCCAAACGGTGTTTTGTTACTGATAATGCTATTCAGGACTTTCTGTGGTAAGCTCTTCTGGGAGCCCATGCGTTGCATTAGCACAGACACCTCCATGATCATTTTCAGACACACATTGGCATACTTCTTACTTGTCCCCAACTGACAGAACATTCCTGATATGTCTTCTTATTTTTTTTCTCCTTCCTCTCATAAATCATGAATGATTAGAGTAAATTAATCATGCTGAACATAAAAGTATGACTAGCTGGGAGAGACAACATATTTTGCATTCCAGATATGCTAAGTACATTAATTTTTATAAACGTTTTATAGATGATTTGTTTTTGTTATGGAGTAGGTCTGAAAATGAGTTAATTGAATTTTTTGAATATTTGAATTCTATATCACAGTTTTTGAAATTTGTATTTAATAAAAAAGTCTGTTTGAATTACTTGGGTCTGACTGTATATAAAAAAGATAATAAGGTTATGGTGAAAATACATAAAAAAGAAGTACAGAGTGATAGTTATCTAGAATATAATATTATGCCTAATATGAACTTGAAAAGGAACATAGTCAACAGTCAATTTTATAGAATAAATAGACACAGATGAGAATTGTTAATTTTTAGAGGAATATGAAGTTTTGTAAAATAAAATAAAATTTTGAGAATAAGTTATCCTACTTGTGTGATGGAAGAAGCAATGGAGAACATAATAGTAAAAAAATTAGACTTTGAGAATAGCTCTGTTATGAAGAAAAAAGATGAACATTTTGATATGGCCTGCATTCTAGAAAATCTAGTGGATGAATTTGTCATCAAAAAGATTATTAATGAGAATTGGAATTTTTTTAAAGAATTTTCAAGATACTAGCAAAGTAATTGGAGATAAACTGGTCTTTGACACAAGAAAAGGGAGCAGTTTAAAAGATTTATTACATGCCACCAAACAAGATAGTAACATTTTATGCAAGAGCATATATGTGTAATATGTGCCATTATTGCAAACATATTTTGGTGGGGAAAGAAGTTTATGTTAAGGCCAGGGATTATATTATTAAATTATTAGCTTTAAGTCGAAGTTTGTAGTTTATATAGTTTTTTGCAGTTTGTGTCAGGTATTCTATATAGAGAGGACTGTGCATAGTTTTTATTATAGAATCTATGAGCATTTAAAAGCGGTTCAAAAATTGGATATGACCAATGCCCTAGCAAGGTATATGGCATTGTTACATAAAAATGTTAAAGCTGATTTTAAATTTTCAGTGACAAATCAAGTTTCAAATTATGAAACAAGATGGGATGCCAAGGAGGACTGAAACTGTCAGGAATATTGTTGTTAAGTTAGACTTAACACAGTTTCAGATCCAGGTATGAATGACAGAGATAATTTTAAAGTTGATTTAAACAGGAAAGGGTTAAAGCATGGATGTTTTTGAATCATGTGATTAATTTAATGGTTTATAAGAAGCATGATGTGTCTTTACAACTAGGTCTGATGAAGTTCTTTGTGAATGAAAGTGCTTACCGGTTGTTACTTTTAAGAAATAAAAAGTTATAAAACCATTTTTGAGCCTGTTTGTGCCATTTTATTTTTTAAACATGAGTGTCATTATTTTTCTTATTGTACAGAAAGAGCATACCTCTTACTGTATTACATTTTTAAGTGACTTGGACTAATGTTTAAAAAATTTCCCTGATGTCATCTAGTGTTTATCTGCTCTTAGCCCAGAGGACTTGAGCGCAAATTTGGAGTGGTATGATATGACAGTTCCCATTTAAGGGATCAGAATTTCACAACATTGAACCTCTGATCAGCGAAGACTAGAGGATTGAAGTTGTAAAATATCAAACCTAAAAAAAAAAAAACAAATATAAAATGTGAAAATTTATTTCAAATTTTTGCAGGAGGGAAAGCCCTCTGCACCATCTGCTACTTAAATATACCAACTCTGAGATCACACTATGGTGAAGAGAAAGATACATTTTCCGTTCTGCACTATATGGCGATCTCCGTTTACAAGGTTTGATATTTCACAACTTCGATCATCTGGTATTCACAGATCAGTGATTCAATGTTGTAAAATTTTCATCCTTTGCAGGGGACAGATCCCTGGACATGGACACACACCAATCCCTCTCAACTGTTCCTGATTTTATAGAACATCCATGATTTTGTCTTATACTTGCCTTGTCTTGAAACCAATGGACCATAATAATTGGTCAATTATACCAAACATTGGAGTTTCATACTTATTATTTAAAAATATATTCAAATCCATGAGCTGTTCTTTAGTGCAGAAGACTAAAGCACTACCAAAAACACTCACTGGAAAACTCCAAACTAATCACACCAAGAACTCAGGCAAGGGAGACTCAAATCACTGCACTTTATTAACAAAAACAGTAGTATTTAAGGGCTTTCTTCCCAAAAGGGACTTATTCAGGACTACTCCAAAATAAATTCACATAGTTTAAATACACTTAAAATCACATGATTGCTATCATTAATTAGCATTTAAAGTGTCAGACACCTATAGTAGACTAAAACACAGTATATCTATAAAATATATATAATATATATATATATATATATATATATATATATATATATATATATATATATATATATATATATATATATGTGTGTGTGTGTGTGTGTGTGTATATTTAAATATAAAAAAGTATTAATGTACATTGAGTGAATTATTAAAATTGAAAATGTTTTCAAATTTAATTTACCATTTGACACTATCAATCCAAACTCTTAAGTTTCAACACAGGAACAATGGAAAGAGCTTCATAAGCCCAGGAAAAACGTGTGCATTTAATGTAAGTTGTCACATTAATTCTTAGACCAACAAGTGATCTTCAATAATTTTACCCCTCACACACAGTCGTAATTGTTCAATAACAAAATACTTAAAATCATGTGATGGGAACTCCTTTATGGTGTCTATATAAACCATTAAACTCTTTATTATTTTGAATATCACCATCATGCTCATATTTTCTAGTCCTCACCTTTCTTGTGGTATTGCTGATGTAAAACGTAGAACACTGCTGGCAATAAGCTGTATATTTCACCCAGCTAGTCTCACAACTATACCTACTGTTGGTCTTAACAAGCTGCCCATTTATTGTTACTGAATTTTCTGTTAATATAAACCTACACATGGAACACCGTCCAAATTTGGACATGAGTTTGAGTCAAAATTGAGCCAATTTAGAAGGTTGCAGCGAGATAACTCCTATTTACATGAGTGCCTTTCCAATGAGTTTGTTCCAAAAGGTCTTTGCTTTTGGAAATATCATAATGGAGTGGAAAAAGGCACTAAATATTATACTAAACTTACAAGCATCTTTAATAAGGCGGGCTGTGAGGTGGTGGACTGTTTGATAAAAAAAATGATAGCCTTGTAGAGAATCATTTGGTGGATTTAGACAGACTTAATGGTGCTATTACTGATGATCTTTTGTTCGAACACTATAGCACCAATTATTCCAACATTTTTTCAAAAATTGACAAAGAATGTAACACTAATTTAACGCGGAAACAAAAAAGTTTCAAAGGGATTCTGCTGCATATCAGAGTGGGTTGGCCTATCCAGATCCCTTCAATAAACAGGGAGAATGCTCTTCTGTTCCTTGGCAACAGCCTCTGGGATGATGGCAAGATAATGCGCATACCCCAGCACCAGTTCAAGGTAATGAAGTGAACGAAGATGGTGTGGTTAGAAGATCAGAAAGGATTCAATCACAGAAGTCGGTGGTCAACAACAATTCCTTTAGAAATGAGGATTTTTACCAGCAACAAGGGGCGAGACCAAAGACGAATTTCAACAGGAAAAATGGCACAAGGCGGAAACATTGATAGATGAACAGACCAATACAGACATTTTAACAAAGGTATACAACACAGACTTTAACTTTACTTTATTTATTTTTTCTTGCAGAAATTTTGATTATAATCATGCTGATTTATTATCTTAAGGATTCAATTTTGTACCCTCAGCTGGGGCCAAAGTTGGACAGATTACTTGACTTAAAATTGTTTGACAGGAAATGAAATCTAACAGTATGGTTCAGGAACACAGGTGGTAGTGGTACTAATGGTTTTGATGGAGTTGTTTTAAGAAATATAGTATTTTTAATCCTTCAGGTAGCAATTCATTATTATTGTTTGAGCAGTTATGTGAAAGAGATGTATGTAAGCTTCTGAATGAGCCTGTTAAAAACCACAGCTTTAACCTTAATAAGCAAGAAAGGGACATGTTAATGGATATTGTTAATGATCAGAGTGTGATAATTATGAAACTGGACAAAGGTGGGGGGGTTATTATTACGGATGTGGCGGATTACGTGAACAGAATGAATGTTTTATTGTTTACTGATGATTATGAAGAAATATATAAAAATGAGTTGAACATTGCATATAGTAAAATAGATGCCCAACTATATGATATGCTCATGCAGGGCCAGATAAATGAGAGTGAATTTGAATTATTGCAAAATTAACTTCCTGTAGTTGCAGGGATATTTGGGATGCCTAAAATTCACAAAAATGAGAATAACCCCCCCACTTAGACTGATAGTGGATGGAAAGAGAAGTGCAATTTATTTCATCTCTAAATTTGTAAACTATAAATTAAAGAAGTGTATTTCATTAATCTCCAAATATGTCGAGACTCATGGGACCTTTTAAGTAAATTATCCAATGTGTAGTTCAGGAATGATTATTTACTAGTTACTATTGATGTAAGTAACTTATACTCGGTAATTCCCTACGTGGAATGTTTAAGCTGGTTTGAAAGTTTCCTGTTAGATTTAGAAGCCTTATCCCAAGATCGTATTAACATGCTTGCTACCTTAATGGAGATAGTTTTGAAAAACAATTTTTTGCACTTCAAAGACCAACTATTTAGACAGTTAAATGGGGTGACTATGAGAGTGTCTTGTACCCCCAGTTTTGCCAATTTAATCATGGCATATTTGGAAAAGTATTTCTTATTTAATTCCCCATTTTCTGATTGTTTCTTATTCTGCACCCAATTTTTGGATGTTATTTTTATCTTGCGGGTAGAAAGTGAAGCTAAATTGATGAAATTTGTGGAGTACATTAATAACACTACCTCATTTTTGAGGTTTGTCCATACTTTTAATAAGGACAGAATAGTGTTTCTGGATGATAGTAATTGTTTTAAACATCCATAGGAAACCAACTTTCTCAAATAGTTATTTACATTTTCAAAGCCGTCACCCAAAACATCAAAAAAAAGCTGTAGTTAAGGGACAGCTGGTTAGATTAGCCAGAATGGTGTCTGAAAATGAGCATTTTTGAGGGAAGTCTATAAATTGTTGGAGATGTTTTCAAAATGTGGTTACCCTTATGATTTTCTGATCCCTGTTAAGGAAGAGGTGGTTGATAAAAGATTTAGGAATATCTACCACCCTCTATTGGTTAGAATAATAGATTGGGAATCAGAATGAAGCATTAACAATGTAAATTATATGCATCCAACATGTCCAACTAGTGAATCAAGTATCAAAGACTTCTCTAAACCTTGCATTATAACTTTCACATTGGACTCTTATGAGGTAGCAAATATTGTTAGGAATAATTGTTTTATTGTCTCTTCTAATTTTCAACTTCAGAAATTGTCGGGTACTGTTCCGTCTATTGTTTTTAGGAGACATACATGTTTTAAAGAATTGCTAGGAAAAACCTTCTTCTAACAAAACAAGGGAAGGTATAGATAATAAAATGTCCAAATGTGGACATTGTTCCATGTGTAGGTTTATATTAACAGGAAATTCAGTAACAATAAATGGGCAACTTGTCAAGACCAATGGTAGGTATAGTTGTGAGACTTGCTGTGTGATATATTCAGCTTGTTGCCAGCAGTGTTCTGCTTTTTACATCAACAAGACTGCAAGAAAGGTGAGGACTAGAATATATGAGCATGAGAGGGATATTCAGAATAATAAAGAGTTTAATGCTTTATATAGACACATAAAGGAGTTTCCATCACATGATTTTAAGTATTTTGTTATTGAACAATTACAACAGGATGTGAGGGGGAAAATTATTGAAGACCACTTGTTGGTCCAAGAATTAATGTGGCAACATTAATTGCACAAGTTTTTCCTGGTCTTAATGAAGCTCTTTCCATTGTTCCTGTGTTGAAACTTAAGAGTTGGGATTGATAGTGTCAAATGATAAATTAAATTTGAAAATATTTTCAATTTTAATAATTCATTCAATGTACAGTAATACATTTTTTATATTTAAATATATATATGTTTTTATAGATGTACTGTTTTTTAGTCAACTATAGGTGTCTGACACTTTAAATGCTAATTAATGATAACAGTCATGCGATTTTAAGTGTATTTAAACTATTGTTGTGGAGTAGTTCTGAAGAAGTCCCTTTCGGGAAGAAAGGTTTAACTACTACTGTTTTTGTTAATAAAATGCTGTGATTTTAGTCTCCCTTGCCTGGGTTCTTGATGGAAGACTAATGCACTGTTAATTAGGTGCTTCTTGAAACAAGGGTATGAGGTTTCACATTTTTCCCAAGTTGTTCATTTTTCCTAAATGACTTAGAGTACAGTTTAAAGAGTATCCCTGATGGCTAGTGTTAGTATAGAGGATTAAAGCCCTGACTAGGTGAGGATTTGCTTTCTGTGCAAAGCTTCCCCTCATTCTTAATTTTTTTAAATGAGTTAAGTAATATTTAGACAGTAGCCCTTGTATCTATTGTCATTCCAAATGTCTTAAACCTCTCATGGTGCAATCTATCATTTTCCTACTTGCATACATTTTTTGCAACAAAACTGTTTGTTTATTAACTTTTTTAGTTACATTGCAGTAATATGTAAAAATAATTACCAGTGACTATGGTCCCGCCTCACCTATACATCCTTAAGGGACATATGAAAAATATTTAAAGATGCAGCCCTGTGTCTAGTGCTTCCCCTTCCCAATATTGCAGGATTTGCTCATAGGTTTACTAAGGTTTAGAGGTATAATAGGCCCCATGCACAAGCCAGCATATGAATACACACAGACCCACAAGCACACATAAAGACACATCTACCCTACCTTCTAACAAAACTGTCTACTATCACTAGCAAGCTGATAGTCTCTCTTTCTCTCTCTCTCTGTCTCTGTCTCTCTCTCTCTCTCTCACACACACACACACACACACACACACACACACACACACACACACACACACACACACACGCACATACACACACACATACATGCACCCCCCCACTAAAATACACACATGCACCCCCCACTTCTCCTGTCTGCTAAGCTCGCCGGTACTTTCTTGTAATGCTATATAATTATTTTAAGGAAAAAGGTGAATGTGAACTTTTAACTGAATTAATTAACTTGAACTGCTGAACTAACTTATTCTCTGGTGTATAAATGCTGTAGTTTTGGCATTTATGTTGGGAGAATACATAGCTAATTAAAAAAAGATTACTTCTCTGGAATATCTCATTAGCATGTCACACCTTGGTGATCATACAGACTATGTTGAATCACTATCATGTAACTATCTTTGAATCAGAATGGACTGCTTATGTCTTACTGCTGGCATCAGCCCTTTCTGAATCCTGCCATGTTTCCATTACCCTCATAGATAATTTATTATGAACACAGGAAATGTATAGATTAGTGTAACAAGTAGCAGTAATAGACAAATTATGGGAGATTAAGTCTTCAAAGTGTTTTACAGTACACACATCTAAAATTAAATTTTTGAATAAATTATTACATGTAGTAGTACATTCATTAGAACAAAGTAACAAACTAAAATATTTTCAAGCAGAGTTGTAGGATTCACTTTTAAGATTTTTTTTCTCAAACATAAATCCAACTTTATTCAAAACTTAAATGTTAAAATTAACAGCCTATCAGATACAGATTATATTAAAAGAGTGTGAGGGATATTATCAAAATATTTTTCAAACATCACTTGATTGTAACTATAAAAATATGCAGAAATATGTTAGAATATGGAAAAAGTAGAGACTTTTATAAATAATTTACCATCTATACATTCTATTAAATATACTATTCATTCTATCAGCCCTCATTTATCTACTGTGTGACCTTGAACAAGTTATTTAACCATACATTTCTCCTAGGTCACCCCCTGAAAAGGGACTGTGTGTCCAGTGGGTATGAAGATGATGGATATAATTATTATTATTATTATTATTATTATTATTATTATTATTATTATTATTGTTGTTGTTGTTGTTGGTATTGTTATTATTATTATTATAGCTTCTCTATGAGACAAAAAATATCCAGGCCCAGCTCACCTATCAGATCAGCAGAATTTTATAAGATATTTGTAGATTCTCTTTCTCCATGTATTTTATAGTTAATTCTATATTTAACTAAATGTCAATAAATGGTCGAGACTTTTTTAACTAACAAGGTGAATAACAATTCAAAACCATAGACCATATTCCCTTTTCCAGTTATAGACCAATTGCATTTCTAAATACTGATTATGAGATTCTAGCCAGTTATATAAAAAGTCATTTTTAAAGAACATAAATCCCCATTTAAATTTACTTTTATTCCAGGTAGATCTAAAACTATTCTTATTCAACTTTTTCAGACTTTAGTTCTGTATTACAAACATGACAAACCTTCACTGGAGCCAGAGATAGCTGTATGCTCTTTAGATGACTATAAAACCTTTAACTTCATCAACAAGGGATATCTATTTAATACTATAGCACATGCTGAGACACTGGACTATTTAAACAATTTTATTATTTTTTTTCAATCTAAATATTTTCTCACAATAAATCATTCATATTCAATTATATTTCAGCAATATATGGAACTTAGACAAAATTGCCTTCTTACAGCAACTGTATTATTTTTTGCAGTTAACTCTTTGATAAATCTAATTATATAGGACCTTTTGATTATTCTGTGTAATACCTTAAAGTATTTATGTAGGATTTCAATATATGCAGATTACTTAATGCAGATACTGCTATCAGTTAATTGATCAGTTGGTAATTTATTTATTTAAATTTCATCTGCTAGAAACTCTTTCAAGTTATTCAATTAATGAAGTAAAAACAAAAAAAAAAGTTTATTTGCAAAGATACCTCAAATAAGGAAATTAAAGTTCTTATATCCTTAAAAAAATTAGAATGGACATATTAAATTTTATAAGATCATGTTGCATATCCTCAACAGAAATTTGTAAAATTTATCTTGTTCATGACTTAAGCTAAATATTTCTTTGACAGGTAGCATTAATTTGTTTAAAATTAAGATTTCCCCATTGATTTTTTCTTTGTTTAGAATATGTTGTTCCCCAATGAATAAATCGTTAATATAGTAAGATTATTACAAGCAAATATTTTTGTAGAGGTGGCTATCTTAGAATACATTGAAAAATGCTTAGGATATCCATTTACATTTTTGGATACAATAGTAAGAATCCTGAGTATCCTATTTATTTATACTTCTGGACAAATTATTATAAATTGAATTATGTCGTTTCCTTTTCCCTAATCAAATTTGGCAACTGAGGCTTTCAGCATGTGATAAGAATAAGAATATTTCTTGGGATATGTACACAAAGGAATTCTTTTAAAGATTTCCTAAAAAGTTTAAAAGCAAAAACTCTGAAATAAACTATTTTTGGTGTAATGCCTTTGTCATCCACTCTTTGCAGGGTAATAAAATGGAAATCACCTAAGATGTTGCCAATAATAAGTTATTTTTCATCAGACATTAGGTCTCTTGATAGTAATAAATTGTAAGAGGATTTAAATAATTTCTCCCAGCTAGTAATTTAGAACATTTCAGACATTAGCCTTCTTGTAAGAACCTAGATTGGGATTTTGTTTTGACACCTGAATTTTAGGTAAAGTGGATAATTTCTTTGGCAGAAATGATAAGCTAGTTTAGCTTGTAAATTTAGCAACCAAACAGATGATCTTGAAAGTTTGGAATCATTTAATTTCTCTTTTCTTTGAATTTTCAATAATGTATTGGACAGACTGTTTATTTACTATACATTATGTGAAATTTTGGGAAGTCAGTAGAGAATTATTTTCCTAATTGAGAGCTGTTGGGAGAGTGCTAATTAAGCTAACTTTGCTGTTAAATCATTTTTGTCAAGTTAATTTAAATTATAATTCATATTTCATTATATGACTGTATCTTTATATGGATTAAAATGCAAAAAATAAAAAAGGTTTAGCATAGTAGCATTTAGCAAAAAAGTTACTCCCAACTCATATGTTAAAAGTGGTACTCTTCTACAGACAGTTACTGTCATAAAAGATGTGGGTACTTATGTGGACAACTGCCTCTCATTGGATCATAGATCATATGAAGTCACTAGGCCATTGGCCCTGAGGATCTTACAAGCCTAGCCATGAATTCAACCCATGATCCAACAAGTCAGCACCCTATGTCACTGTCCAGCAAGGAGGCAGGAGGAAAACCAGGGGTGTATTTTCTGCTGCCCATCCACTTATCCAGGCTGTTTAAAATGTTTTATAAAGGTACTGTGCTTTATGTGGAGAGGTATATTCCACAAAAGGGGAATATATAGGACCAAATCTGTCCAGCCAATAAGTCCTATTGATGTCACAGACTAGGTTGAGTCGCATGTGTGGGTTACTTGAGTGGAGCTTGACTTACAGATATGCAGCAGTCCCATCAGGGTGGGATCTGAGATTGCTTTGTATATCAGACAGATGTCACCTCTGAGGAGTCTGTAGGAGACTGAGTAGAAGGACAGGGCTTTTAGCCTATCTGTGTAGGGTAGATGTTTGAGGTCCTGGATTCTCAGGGTGAGGAACCTCTGTGGTCTCTCCACTGCTGCATGTGCTTTGTGAGGTACATGCCAAAAGGGGCATTGTACTCAATAATGGGTCTTATAAAGGAAGAATACAGGGATGTTATGACCACCTCATCCTTGGATGAGTTACCCTTACTAATGAGGTGGGCCATGTAGAAAGCTTTCCGTACATCGGTGGCAATATGATGGTCAAAACTCAGTTTGCTATCAACTTGGATGCCCAAGTCCCGCACAATTGATTGCGTACTTAGTACCTTATTATCAATGTGATAATTTGTGGGGACATCACTCTCCCCAAAAGGGATGCTGATGCAGTTTTTGGCATTTAGTTTGAGGCCATGTTTATGGCACCAGTCATTTGTTTGGGTGAGACCTTCTTGGAGAATGTCAACATCACTAGGGGAATTGATGACAGCACCCAACTTGCAGTCATCTGAAAACTTGGTCAGCCATAGTCCACTAGATTTGGCCTGCACCTCTGAGAAGTATATCTCAAACAGCAGAGGCCCCAAGACCAATCCCTAGGGTCACCACTTGTTACAGGTCTACTGCCTGAGGTGGCTTCCCCTATTTTGACTAGATGGAGTCTATCAGTGAGTCAGTTTGCTACCCATCTGGTAACATATGGATTGATGCATAGTTGAGAGAGTTTATCCATTATACCTGAGTGGGGAATAGTATTTAAGGCTTTGGCCAGGTGAAGGTAGGTGGTGTGCACCATCTTCCCTTTGTCTATGACCTTGGTGACTGCCTCACAGAAGTTGACCAAATTTAACAGGCATGACCTTCCCTTGACAAAACCAAACTGTGTGGGATTAAGTGTCTGGAGGTTGCCAATGTCCTTTTTATTGAAGTCCATGATAATCTGCTCCATGGCCATGCAGATCAGGCTAGTTAGGCTGATTTGTCTATAATTTCCTGGATAGATGGATGCCCCACCTTTGTGCAAAGGGATGACAGTAGCTGTCCTCCACTCGGCTGGGACAAAGCCAGTACTCAGGCTTTGGTTCCATAGGGTGCCTAATGGTGCCACAAGTTCCTGCCTGAGTTCATGTAGGATGCAGCCTGGGATGTTATCGGGTCCCACAGAGGCTATAATTTTTGACGTTGAGAGCACAGTGATGACCTACTCCCTAGAGATAAGGGAAGGAGAGCAGGTACTAGGGATGTCATGTTTTACTGATGGGGGGACAGAGGAGTGAAGTTTTCACTGAACCCATCTGCTAGCCGGTTGGCTATATCTACAGTGTTTGTGTATACAGTGTCCTTAACCACCAGTTCCAAGCAGATCTGGGTGCTTCCCTTGAGAAAGCAGACATATGTGAAGAAGGTCTTGAGATCATAATGTTTCTGCCATGGTGAGAAATCCCTCTGTCTGATGCAGCATATTTGCAAGGAACATGTTCAAGAACTAAAAATATATTCTGGGATTCAATAAACTCCATGTAGACATCACTCAAAGCCTACACAGAGTTTACATGTTTGTGTGGTGAGTAGCAGTTCTTAATGAATATTCATGATGCAGCTCACCTTCAAGCGTAAACAAGCAGGGTTTCATGGCAGCCAGGAAACCATGTAAAGCAACATGGATAGTGAACTTAGTTACCACATAGCAAACTGGGTTAGCTTGATTGTGTGGAAGGACACATGGACCATCAACATTTTTCATATATTAATGGATCATGATGTGGGGACAGGACAAGACAGTGCATTTGTACACTCCAGCAAACTGGGCTAGTGGGATTGCATGGGATACCACACAGACCACCAGGGTTTTTAACATATTAATGTAATCCACAAAATGAAGCAGCTTTTCAGGCAAAACAATAAAGCCCTGAGCAGGGCAAGCTTAGAAAATTGTGAAAAAACCCACGGACGGCTCAGTACACTTCAGTTCACATTATTCCACAGTTTCTGTGAAGGTTAATAGGATTAGAGGGGGTTTTAACGAATATATCTAGTCAGTTGATATTGACGTCACCTAAGATGATGGTTTCATTTGTTATATTGCTTGTTGTCCAGGCAAGAATGTCTTCAAGTATGGGAGTACATTTGCCTAGGGGAATGTATAGGACTATTATGCAAAGGGTTTTGCAGCTGTTGAGTTTTAGGAAGGTTACCAACAGCTCTGCTGTGGAAAAGTGTGGAATAGGCTTGCAGTATGGGATTGCTGTAAATGAGCTAGGGAATAGTAAGGTGATGCCCCCGCCTTTTATATATAATCTATCATTTCTAAGGCAGGAGTAATTTGAGGGTAAAAATTCAGAGTCTTTAATGGAGGGTTTTAGCCAGGTTTCAGTGATAGCAATAAAGTCTGGTTTATGTTTATGTACATGGCAGAAATGATAAGGTAGTTTAGTTTGCATGCAGGAGGGAGATTTTGTTTCTAATGCTTTGGAAGTTAATAGTTGTGACATTTCAGGCTTTTGTGAAGTTGAACGAATTGTGAGAGGAAGGGTAAGGGCCAGGGTTGGGATGTATGTCACCACAAAGGACTAGTTCACTGTGAGCAGGGCTATAAGAAGGAAGTTTTGTTTTTAGCAGCTGAAAGTACTTGAAGTTATGGTTTTAAGGGTGGTTGTAGTTTGGGGAGAGGATAATTAGCTTCTTTAGTAATAGTAATTTAGTACTATAAAGATAGGAGCAGATGGCAGAGTAGCTTGGGAGCTTGTGTGAGTGGATTGATGTTGTGGGGAGAATGTGAGAGGTGTGCAATTTGTTTGAAATGATGATAGTTTGTGGAAGAGAGAGAGATAGTAAGAATGAGAAGTAAACATTTAGTGTAAAAGACATGGCTGAGTAAAGTTGGGAAGAAGGAGGCTATGGTAATAGTAGAGTGTTGTGAGAGAGGTATGGTAGGTTAGGGTAGTGTATAGGGAGAAGAGAGACAAGTTCAAGAGTGGTGCAGGTGGACTATAGGGTTGAGTAGCTGTAGGGGTGAGGATGGGATTAGAGGAGGGGTGTAGTGTGGGGAAGGAGGGAGGTTTACAAGTGAGGGGTGAGAAATAGTAAAAATGGGTGTATGTATGGTGGATAGAGATGATTGGTGGGAGGTGCGTGGAGGTGGAGTGTTGTAATTGGAGGAATGGTGATAGGAGGAGATAAGGAAAACCATAAATGTAATAAAAGTGGGGGTGAGTGGGAATGGGGGTAGGATAAGCGAGTGGAATGAGCCCGATTGCAGCGAGAGTGAATGGAGCAGGGCCTGTCTGGCAGGAGGAGGAAGAAGAGCCAAAAGAAATCAGTCAAGCACAGGACAGCAGGTGAGCTATGTGTAAATTGGGCTGCAAGACAACCTTTGGAGGGGAGAATAACATGAGAGAGGGGAGCTTAAATTCCCAAACTTAGTGGTCTGTGGTACTCAAATACAGAAAAAAATGGTAGTGAGTTGTACTAGTTGCACATTTTCAGCACAAGCATCTGTACAAATCTGCTGGATATACAAATGACATATAATTATTTAGAAAATTCCAGCTAGTTGTGCTGGCACAAGTCATACATCAACTGCACTATTCCCTGGCATGGCTGGCAGTACCTCCTATCATCACATCTCCCCTCCCAACTTTGAAGACTCAAGCTAGTTTTTCAAGTGACCCTTGAGAGATGTGGCTTGAGTGAAATAAGCCTATTTGGGAATATGTTACCCCATTCCCTGTCTTTAGAGCCCATCTGCATTGGCATTGCTGACCCCACTATGGTGTTGTACTGTCATGTCATATGCCTGCAGTCTGAAGCTCCACCTTAATAACTTGGCATTTTGCTGTCTGGCTCTATGTAGCTATATTAGGGGATTGTGGTCTGTAACTACAGTAAATTTCCTTCCATACATATAAGGCTGAAATTTCTGCAGCACCCATACTATGGTTAGAATTCCTTTTCTACAGTTGCATAGCATTCCTCCCTGGGTCGGAGTCTACTGCTGTGATATACCACCGGGTGTTCTTCTCCCTCTGAGGAAACCTGGCAAAGTACACCACCCCATGGTTTGAATTATTTTCTGTAATCTGGACTGGTTAACACAGGGGTCCTCCCTAACCTCCTTTAAGCTTATGGAATGCCTGCTCACATGCTGGGGTCCAAACCACCTTATCTGGCCTCTTTTAACTTATCAGGATTGTGAGGGGAACAGCTATGGTGCCATAATTTAGTACAAACATTCTATAGTACCCCACTATCCCTAATAATGCCCTCACCTGCTTTTTGGTAACAGGGGCAGGCCATGATTTTATGGTTTCCACTTTGGCAGTTCTGGCCTGATCTTACCACTCCCCACTCTATGTCTCAGGTAGGAGACATCTGTCATACACACCTGACACTTAGTGGGCATAATGGTTAACCCTGCCCCCTGCAGTTTGCCCAGCACCTCCATGACATGCTGAAAGTGTTCTTGCCAGGAATGGCTGTAGATGGGACTATCATCCAGGTAAGCAAGGGCATAGCCTCCTGCTCCTGCTAAAATATGCTCTACCAGCCTCTGGAAGGTTGCTGGGGCATTTCTCATCCCAAAGGGCAGATTCATGAACTAATACAAGCCAAAAAGAGTCACAAATGCTGATGTTTATCTAGCGGTGGGAGTCAAGGGCACCTGCCAGTAGCTCTTGATAAGATCAGTAGTGGTCAGATGCTTATTACCACCCAGCTGCTCTAGGGCTTCATTTGTCCTAGGCACTGGGTAAGCATCTCACTCTCTGTGACTATTTAGTTTCCTGTAGTCCACACAGAACCTGGTGCTGCCATCCTTCTATGGTACCAGCACCACTGGGGAGGTCCAGGGACTGCTGGACTCCTGGATTACTCCCAGTTCCAACATCTCCTGTATCTCCTCCCTCAGAGTCTGTCTAGCTCACTTAGGCACCCTGTAAGGGGCCTGCTTTGTAGGTCTTCGGGGCTCTTTACCCACATGGTGCTGCACCAGATGGGTGCACCCTGGTTTCGCAGTGAACATGTCCCCAAACTCCTGTAACACTGCTTGGATTCCTTGAACCTGGGTAGGGGATAGCCACTAGGGCATTGCTACCCCTTCCATTGAGGTGTCAGTCTGAGCCTCACTGAGGAGATGAGTCACCAGATCCCCCTCACACTCCTCCATGGTACAATTTGTGTCCCTGACTCCTGCCTATCAGTTCTACCACATAGTTAACATCACTGATATTCCTTATCACCTTGATGTGTCCCTCCCAAGCTGCCTGCAGCTTACTACATCTGACAGGAATGAGCACAATCACCTGCTGTTCCACAACATACTCTCTGGCTTGAGCATTCCTGTCATACCAGACCTTTTTCTGCTGTTGGGCTCCTCCCAGGTTCTCCTGGGCCAAGCCCATGAGCTCTCTAACCCTCATCCTGAGGGTTAGGACATATACCACAGCAGACTCCTTGTGGGATTCACACTCACTCTCCCACTCATCACGAATCAAATCTAGAGGTCCCCTCACCCTATGCCCATACAGAAACTCAAAGGGTGAAAACTCTGTGCATTCCTGGGGAACCTCCATGTATGCAAACAACAGATGAGACAAATATCTGTCCTAATCTCTCTTAAACTGGTCTGCAAATGCCCATAGAATGGTCTTTAATGTAGATTTTGACCACTCCACAAGACCATTAGTCTGGGGGTGGTAGTGTGTGATCTTTAGGTGCTTCACCCCACAGCGTTCCCACAGAAAAGCCAGCAGGTCTGACATGAAATTGGCACCTCTGTCAGTCAGCATTTCTCTTGGGAAACCTACCGCATTGAAAATATCTAGCAAAGCATTTGCCACCTTCTGTGCCTCGATGAAGGACAGAGCCACCACCTGAAGGTAGCTAATAGCATAATCTACTACCACTAGGATATACTTCTTCCTTCTAGAACTTGGGGTGCTCATTTGCCCTACAAATTCCATAGCTACCCTCTAAAATGGCTCCTCTATAATAGGCAAAGGCATCAAAGGAACTTTAACCTTGTATTCTGCCTTGTCTACATGTTGCCACTGCTCACAGGTCCTGCAGTACCCTGTTACATCCCTGGCAATCCAACACCAATAAAAGTTCTATATAATACATCTCTTGGTACACATTATGCCCATATGACCTGCAAAGGGAATGTCATGGGCTATGGCTAGAAATGCCAGACGGTAGGCTCTGGGCACTACCAACTGCTCTATTACTTCACCTTTTAGTCCTCCCTCAGGGGTCCACTCTCTATACAGTAACACATTGTTCCAGTATACAGATGTCCCCTTTTCCTTGAGAATCAGGTGCCTCCCTACCTACCTCTTGTAAGCCTTCTAATGTAGGGTCTGAGAGCTGAGCCTGTCTGAACTCTCTCTTTGTAACTCTTCCCAGATTCCCCTCCATAGGAAGTGTGGCATCCTCTGACAGTGGTGCCTCATGTTCAGCCTGAGTACTACTACTCACCTCTGCCCTTGCAGTCACTTTATCCAAGGGAACATCAGTACCCACCAGCAGCTGTGATTCACCTTCAGTCTCACTGCCACAGGGTAGCCCCCTACCTCAAGTAGCCACATCACCAGTCCTGGCTTCAGGTGTGTGGTCTGTCTGGGTCTCCCCCAGGCTACCAGACCCACATGCCTGTCTCCAAGCCTAACTGCATGTCACTGCATACACACAAGGTACTGCATTATCAAAATCATTCCCTATCAAGACATCTGCAGGGATATCCTCAAACACACCTACTTGCTTGCTTCCTTTTTGTAGATCAATATGTGTGTATGTATCTTTAAGAAGCTATCCAAGGGCTTGCACAAGTGTGTAAATACTGAGCTCATGCAAGCCTGACTGCCATTTTGTAGTAAGCAGTTCAAATGTAAGCATGTATGTAGGTAATGTCTGCCTGTTAATCAGTTTGTTCATATTTTATGATGCTGCTATCCATCCTGATGTGTTTCTATGTGTTAAAGCATCTAAACAAAATACCCTGCCTGCTTGTCATCTATGTTAGAGAGGGACGAGTGACACTTTTCCATGCTCACAGTCAAGGTGAACCCTGACCAAAGGCATGTGGAATGGGTTCCTTCCTAAAGCTCTGACTAGAGTGAACTGCCCAAGCAAGTACTGATCCTCTTTACCCACTTCAGGCTTCACAATGGTTATATCAGAGGCTGCGTCTCTCTTGGCAGTGGCCTGTTTTCCATCTACCAAGATTGGATATAAACTCTGCTGGTAGTTTAGTTGTCTCCAGACAACTTACCACTGTCATTCTGTCATTCTCACTTGCTGATTCCCCCATGTCTTGTTTCCCACTTTGTCTCAGTGGACATCTATATGCTACATGGTTCCATTGGTTACATTTAAAACAATTAAGTCTTGATCCTGGCCATGTACTTGAACTAGTGGCTTCTCTTGTCACTGGTGGACTCTGTTTTGGTGGTTTAGGCTGCCCACCTTGGGTTCACTTATATCCATATGCAGCACTGGGCATCCCTTTCATGTACAGCGATACCCTGCTTGCTAGGTATAGGTGTCCCTTTTTCCCCAACACATCTACAGAGTTGCATTCCCTGTCTACCAACCAAATTCTCATGTCCTCAGGCAAAGTGCTAAGGGCTTGTTCCCTCACCAAAAAGTCTGTCAGCTTTTGAAAAATGGTGGCTTGATACCTACCCATCCACCTATGAAAATAAGTGCTTAGTTCACCAACATAATCACGCACTTTCATCTGCCTTGCGTCTATGCTCATAAAACCTTTTTATGTAAGCTTCAGGTGTTAACTGAAAACATTGTAATACACAGTGCTTAACTTTAGCATAACCTATACAATCAGTATCAGACAAATTTAGAAACAACTGTTACAGCTTGGCCATGGAGTAAAGGGGTGAGGAACTGTACCCATGGTCCTCAGTCAACATTATACTGTTTGAATACTCTTAAATAGACAAATAAAACTATCAGAATTATTACCTTCTTTGTACTGAGGAAGAAGTTGACTGACCTTTATTGGATCTGGGTTATGGTTATTCCCTTCCGCATTACCTCCTTGACCCTGAGGAAGAGTTACCATTTCCTTTTCATGTTGGATCTGCCTCTCATTTTCTTTGGCTTCCAAGCACCACAGTCTCTCTGTTGAATCTACTTTGACCTCCAAATGTCACACTTTCTTTGCTGCTTCTAGTTCCAAATGTTTGGTCTCCAGTTCAAGTCTCTTTAACTCCAGATATATTTTTAAGTCCTCTGAGGAAAAGTTGAACTGTCCTGTTTCTGAGAGCTGCACATCCCCAATGCCAGTATGGCTGTCTTGCTGGTTGCTGGTCTATGATGTAGATGTGATAAAGGCTGCAATCATTTTCCTTTTAGAAGGTTGGCATGACCTAGTCCTTTGGCTTGGCACATCTCAGCCACCTGGTTCTTGTTAGCTTGCCATAATCCTCTGCTGACATCCTTGCCTGCTCTCCCTGACTAACTAAGCTAACAACAAATAAATAAATAAAACTATTGTGAAATGAAACTCTGAATATCTACCATATGGCTGCTGAGAGTACACCTTTCTTTAGTGACACTGCTTACAGGCTACAGGAATTCAATATCCATACCACTGCTCAACAATATGTGAGCATGTGACTACCACTGCCAACAAATTAAAAATGTTATGTCCACCACTGCTGCCAATATAATTTGTACATATGCGTGTGCTGAAAATGTATTTGTGAGCTCTGCTTGTGTTAATTGTGTTAAAATGTATCCACAGTGGACCCTGATGAAATGAAGAGAAATGTACATGCATTATGGCATCTGAATTAAATGTATATGTTTTAATAGAGGACTCTGAAACAACAATGGTTAACCAGCTGGCTTATTTTAAGAAAAAAATAAGGGAAAAGTAAATGAGCTGTTAAGTCATTGAACATCACCCCACAATGCTGAGTAGGAGTGGAGATGGTAGGTCTGGGAGCAGCCATTATCTGGAAACTTTTGTAAAGAAGGGGGGGTGTTGTAAATGTTTCTGGCTTCTATACATTACCATAAAAGCTCTAAACATGTATTTTAGCAGGTTCCTAAAGTCCTGTCTCAAACTTCGAAAGGAGATATTGTGGGAACATAGAGTCACGTGATCAGAAGAAGTTATTCTGCAAGTCATCTTGAATATTATATTTTACAAGGAGCAATCTGAGAATATACAGTATTCT
The DNA here is from genome assembly GCF_019279795.1 of Protopterus annectens. Taxonomy (NCBI): domain Eukaryota; kingdom Metazoa; phylum Chordata; order Ceratodontiformes; family Protopteridae; genus Protopterus; species Protopterus annectens. Next base: position 601,671,220 of record NC_056730.1, on the reverse strand, counting down.
GTTAGGAACCTGACTAGAAAGACTGTTCATATATTTCATCTTGCCTTACCCAGGTAAGTTATTAGGGATCAGCAAATTTTCTGACATTCAGTCAGGAATATAGTGAAGCTTAGTTTAGAGATTGTTTTTCTTTATGTGTACCAGTCAATGTTCATTTCAATATTTTTCTGTGATTTGAACTCTGTGGTTTTACTGTGAATATATGCTCAGTATTTTCATGCACTTTTATTATTTATTATTAAATATATTTGAAACTTTTGCTGTGGCTGGTCCTTAGTATGTAACCTTTGAGAGTACTTGGTGACACTGTGTGGGCCACTCCAGAATTCCTAGCCATCTTGGTGAACTGCTACCATTTGTATTAGAATTAATATTGCACAGTTTAATTTGACACCCTTTGTTAAGGGCTTTAGAGTAGCTGATGGTGATGTGTCTGGTGACAGCGATAACTATCTTATACTCTGGGCAGAAGGGGGCACAGCAAGTAAACCTGTGCCAGCCTTTCCCAGGTTTGTGTTTGTGAAAATTAAATCTCTCAGTGTGTGTGTGTGTGTGTGTGTGTGTGTGTGTGTGTGTGTGTGTGTGTGTGTCAGGTACTTGGGGCAGGGACACAAAACACTGGGTTTACAGAGAGGGTGCAGGAGGACTTGGGTTGGGCACTCGGCTGAGGACCTAACCCTATAGTTGTACCAGTGGGGGAGTCTTATTAAGGATCTGGTATAAGACAGATATAGAGACATCCAGACCCCAGGCTAAGTGTGTTCCATGTGTTCTCTTAGAGGAAATTGTACTTGATGCAGAGAGGTCTGCATCTGGAAATACTGAGTGGTGAAGATTCAGGCTCCTTGATTACTGATCCAGCATGGGGATGACACATAGGGGTGCCCATCACATATTTGCAGCAGTTATGGGCATCAAACATGCTCTTTGAAGACATTTGACAGATGTAACAGACATAGATGTAGCATCACAAACTGACACATGTTTGTTGCACACATCCAGGATATTACTAGTGTCCATTTAAAGAAGGCCCTGGATGACATATTGGTCTACCTCATGGATCAGAAGAGTCAGGCTGTGTCTATACATGTATGAATTAGGTGCTGTTTCCAGCCCACTCAGATGGATGCATATCGATGTACACACTTCTACAGGAACATTTTTGAAGTATGTGTCACAAAGTGCCAGGTAGTCGTATGTTCTGAGTCACACTATAGGCAATCTGTGATGTTGTCACAGCCCATTGTTTCTGTGTATTAGGCCTGCATGAAGGTAACACAGTGCATACTGCCCATCTTTATCTGTCCTAGGGTTTGGACACACTCCTCATACTCAGGTATCATTGACAAACTCTACCAGCTGGGGATTAACACTTACATTACTAGATGGCTAACCATTGTCCTCGGTGACAGACCACATACTGTGAAAGTTGGTGGATCATCCTCTACCATTGCAGCTGTAACCTCTGGTATACCCCAAGGATCTGTGCTGGGCCCTATACTGATTGAAATCTATTCCTGAACAGTCCAGACTACAAAATATGACCTGTAGCTTACCAAGTTTGATGATTCATGCATATTGGTTGCAATCACTGAGTCCACCAATGATTTGACTGTAATACAAGAGGGGCTAACACACACAAATGACTGGTGCCAAAGCCACACAATCTACTAATAAATACAGAATACAGAATGTGTCAGGATTTGTGCCATATGTGAAGTGGAATTTCCTGGTAAATACACCATTGACCACACTCCCCTATGCTGAAACCAGTGGTGCAAGATATGCAAATGCACACAGATAGGAATCTGAAGTTCGACCAAGTGTCCCAAATGGTATGGAAAGGCTATATTGTGCACATCAGAAGTCAGGCCATTGTATCCAGATCTGAGGAGGAAATAACAGCACTGTACTCAAACCTCATCTCATACAATATAATGCTTTATTTTGCATGTATCTCACCAGAAACCTGCAGCAACTGGATGGACTACAGTGGTTTCACACAAAGAAAATGCAGGTTCTACAAACCATGCCATGACATATGTGGATGTACTGAAAGTCCTGTTCCTGAAATATGTATTGGAAAGGATGAGGTGACTTGTGTCTGGACTACAGGATATCTCTGACCCTGCCCTGAAGTGTATACTGCACATATGAAAATCAGCAGGGTCTGTTGAGAAGAAGATGGTAAAAGCAATGTCCCACATACTGTTGTAAAATGCTCTCTCTACTATCAAGCAATTGCACAAAGACACACACCCAGTTGACTGCAGTGAGAATAGAACCCCTACATATCTAAGTACTCAGACTACAGGACTTTATGCAAGCACCACAGCTCAAGGCCGACTTGGAGTGTATCAGACAACACTTTATAGCTGATGACATCAGCAGTGTCTGTGGAGGAGAATATAACAGTGTCACACATGCTGGTGTAAAATGTTCTCTGTAATGTCAGGTAACAGCTCACACACACACATATAACTGCAGTGAGAATAGAACCATACCTGTCTAAACCCACAGGTTATGGAGCACAGTACGTTATGCAAGTGGCACAGCAGACATCTGACTTTTACATATCTGCAGGTCAACATATAGTGGATGACATCAGCAGTGCATTCTAGAGAGAAGAAGTTGGGAGGCCTGCATGAATTGGATCTCTAGGCATGTGCAACTATCAAAATACTGTCAGTTCATGGGATTTGAGTAGTAACTACAAAATACACACTTTTACTCTTCTGGCTTGACAGACACATGCATGCACACACACAATTGACTGCAGTGAAAACTGAACACCGACCTATTTAAATATACAGGCTAACAAACTTAGTACTTTACACAAGTTCCATGGCACAAGTCTGATTTTTACATGGCTGCAGGTCAACTTACAGTGGATGACATCAGCAGTGTATGTTGGAGAGAAGATGTTAGGAGGTCTGCATGAAATGGATCTGTAGGCATGTACAAGTATCAAATACTGTCAATTCGTAGCACTGGAGTGGTAACTGCAGGATATACAGTTCTGCTCTTCTGGTTAGACAGAAACACACAGTTGGCTGCAATGTGAAAAAAAAACCCTGTCTATCTAAGTACACAAACTACAAAATTCAGTACTTTATGGAAGTTCCAAGGCATATATTTGACTTTTATATAGCTGCAGGTCAACTTAAAGTGGTTGGCATCAGAAGTGCATTTTGTAGAGAAAAGATGGGAGGCCTGCATGAAAGTGCCATGGCACATGTCTCCCTTTTATAAGGCTACATGTGAACTTATAGTAGATGACATCAGCAGGTGATGCGGAATACAAAATGGTGGGAGACCTGCATAAGGTCATAACTTCATATGTACGTAGGAGGCTACTAGCCTAATGGCCCTATAGTGTTTAGAAACCTAGCTTGCAAAAAACAGAAATACCCTTATTGAGCATAGTTGGATGGTCATTGTTAGTAGATTGATTTTGTAATCAGCACCAAATGGGCCTGCCCATGAGGGGCATAGCTGCCACCCCACAGGTGACTTTACAATCACCCAGCCAGTAGTCAAAGTTGCACTTGAACAGGGCCATTGAGGAGCACTGACACACCAGAGGGAACCTATTACAAAGGAGTATGAGTCGGGGATATGTCTGTCTCCCCAGTATGTTCTGTTTATGGTACAGGCTAGGTTGATAACTGTGGGACAAGTTAGTCTTGTCCCATTTGATTTGCAGATGTGCAGCATTTCCAGTAGGGCAGGGTCTGAGACTGCTCTGTAGAGCAGGTATAGGTCACCTCTCAGCAGCCTGCATGACACTGAGAATACTGACAGGTCTTTCAGTCTTTCCATGTACTTCCATAACTTCCCAGGCACAGCCCGGTGTTTTCTCCAATTGCTGAAGTTGTCTGGTGAGGTACAGACAGAAGGGAACTTTGCACTCAATTAGTGGTCTGATAAGGGTAGAGTACAGCAGAGGTATGACCACCTTGGTCTTGGATGTGATGCCAATACGTATGATGTGCACAATGCAGAATGTGTGTATCACCACTATGAACACATAGTGATAAAATTGTAGATTGCTATCAACATGTGTTTCCAAGTCTCACAACACTGCGTTTAACATAGAGGGGTGTTATGTATATCATAATTAACAGAGGTACTTCATTGCCAAAGCGGGCAATGAGCCATTGTATGCTTTAAGATTCAGTCTGTGAGTTTGGCACCAATCATTTGTGTGTGGCAGCTCCTTAAGTTATATGTTATCATCACTGGAAGACTCTATAATACTGCATTCAGTTACAAGTCATCTGCAAACTTGTTAAACCACAGGCAATCTACCATTGTCTGTGCTTCAGGAAAGTAGTTTGCAAACAGTTGAGGGTCCAGCACAGATCCTTGAGGTATTCTAATGGTAATTGGCTACTGGTGGAGGTGTAATCCCCAACTTTGAGAATGGGTGTTATATCAGTGAACCATTTGCCTATCCCTGTACTACTGTGTGGCTTAATTCCCACAAGGGAGATCTACACTATGACACATGAATGGGGGATAGTGTCAAAGGCCTTAGATAAGTCAACATAGGTGATATGTCCTGCTATCCTTCATCCAGGTCTGCAAGGTCAGTATCCAAGAAGTCCACAAGGTTCAATATGCAAGATCTACCCTTGACAAAAACAAAATGTGTAGGGTCAAGTTTGTTGAAGGTCAGCTATGTCCCTGTGGATATGGTCTATGCTGATTCCTTCCCTACCCTTGCAGATAAGTGTTTTTAAGCATATGGGTCAATAGCTGTAGTTCTGCATGTTACCAGATTGATGTGCACTGCATAGCATGCCACATTTGATATTATATTTTGTACTGTGGTTGATATATGTGTGGAAAAAGTACTAATAAATTTTAGATAGGGCCCTCAATTTGTAATATTGACACATGTAATTTCATGTCATATGCTGGAAATGGACAACAGGCAGCAGTGATACAGCGTAATATAAACATTTCAGTTTACTATCAAAATGTCTAGGTGACTTACCTCGACTGTGAGATGGTCAAACATGGAGGAGTAGAGAGGCAAAACTGCTAATACAATTCCTGTTGACTTTGAAACATCGATATGTAGCTTTTGTTTGCAGTTTTGAGTGCTGGTGTTTAGCAGTGTATCACACTACAGTGGGGATCAGGGAAATTATCCTTTTCCTAACTGTAGTGTGATCTTGGAGTTAGAATATATAAATAGCAGGGGGTGTGAAGGGCACAGCCCCCCACATCCCTTGTTAAAAAGTAGGAAATTCTTTGCATCATAGAGTATGTTTTTTTTCTGGATGGTGAGCAGTCGAATATCGAGTCTGTCCTTTGAAAGAATCAACATTCTGAGCAATTGGCTGGATGGCTTTTCGTCGTTCCGGGTTGGGGATGTGCACAATCAAGGTAAGTCACATCAACATTTTGATAGTAAACCAAACATTTCCATAATGTGACAGTTAGCAAAGTGCATATGCTTGTGAGATACACATGTTTGAATATAGGTAAGCAGTGCGCAAAAGCAAAACGCATTGCTAAAGCCTGACAGGTAGTACTGAGTCTATGAAATACACCTGCTGCTTCTGTGGCAGCAAGTGTTAATCCACTAATACATTTCTTTTTTGGCCCAGATGGTACTGGATTTAAATAAAGGTGTATATAGTACTTTAAAATACTTTTCATTATAGTGCGATAATGCAATGACATGAATTGTTTGTACAACATGTGTTGCTGCATTTTGCTGCCGCTCACTGTTTCTGCCCATTGGTGTGTGATGCATACCTCCTCGCAAACATGGAGCCAAAACAGTGGAGGGATCCATTGCTTTTTCTGCTACTTATGTATGTTGTGAGTGATTCTATTTTTTGACCAGATTAAAGGTGTTAAAATGGGGTAGTTAGGAAAGTGGTGAAATGGGGAGCATGCAGGGGAAAAACAAAGTCTGACAGTTAGGATTGAGTCTCTGGAATACACCTGTTACTTAACTGACTCTGTGGCAGCCTGTATGAATGCAGTTAATGCAGTGATGCATTCCTTTTGGGGGCAGATGGTACTGGGTTCGAATACAGCTGCATGTAATACTTTTAACTACTTTTGCATTACCGTTACTGTGCATTGGTGTGAGAAGCGCACCATCACGCAATAATGCATTAAGGAAAAGAAATGGGCAAGGTAGGACAGTGGTGAAATGGGGAGTAAGCAGGTGGAGAACAAAGGGGAACAAAGGGTAGGAATGTGCAGGAGGAAGGCAGGAAAGAACCATGGCTATCAATTTCTTTAACAGTGTAAAGTGAACGTATCTGCAAAATATTAACTGAATTTGGACTGTCATCTCAAGAGAGAGGGGTGACAACAACACAATCATGTTGTATAGCCAACTGGACAGAATCAAGTGTGTCAAGGTAACCTTTGTGCAAAATGAAGAGCTATGTATTTTTTTTTTGGGGGGGTGCCCTTTTTTTTTGAGAGGAATGTTGGGGAAGAGACGTAGAAATGTCTGGGTGAGGTACATTGGGTAGGTGAGGAAGCAATTGCAGACAGACAAGACAAACAAGACAAGAGATGGATGATAATGGACATAAAAGGTTGGTGGACACCGTGATTGGGGTGAGGGTGAAGACATCCTGAACCCATGGTCATCAAGCTGGGTGACAATGAGAATTGAATTCTCACCCACTGGACTGTCATCACTTTCATCTCACTCTGCTGTTGGCTGCATTACCTGATGTCTGCATCTCCTCCTCTTGGTATCACATAAAATGAGGGAGAGCTGCCTCTCCAGCTGGTAGAGGGACGCACCAACAAAATAAAATGGAAAAGACAAGGGTTGGGGTGAGAGAAAAAAAAGAGTTAAGATTAATACATTCTATATGACATATAATGCACTGATAGAATTAATTGACTCGATTATCTTGACTTTTACTTTTAAGACTGCCAGCTCCTAACAGATAACTTTTTACTTTTAAGACTTCTAGCTTCAAACAGATACACACTATACTACAAGTTGTAGCAAGTAGTTCTTGACATGTGCACATATTGCACATATGCATTTTCCAATAATACAGATTGCACTTTACAGTAGGACATTTGTGTCACTGGTATAGAGGTTTTAATTTAATTTAAATATAAATTGCAGAAGTATTGATATAGTATAGTTGAGAACTGTGGTATTTGAATCAACAGCCTCTGACTAAAGTGTAATATTGTACTCTTCATTTATGCTACAGGCTAGTGCATGTATACTTGCTATTATAGTTGAGATATTCATGTTCAATTTGATACAACTCTATAAAATACCACAAAAGCTATCTTTAACTTTTAAAGCTAGTATAACACTACTATTCTTCTGCATACATACCATATGCTTCCTTCATCCTTGCCAATCTAGCCCCATAGGTTCAGACATTTACTTCATAATCACATGCAGCTGTGAAAAAAACAGAACAGAACAGAATACCATTATGATTATCAGTTTTGCCTATATTCAGCTCAGTCTTACAAGTACTCTCTGTAGTTGATAATTACACAGATGTGGGATGTCTGTGATCCTAAATACCCAAATCCAATGGTCAAGGGTATCCCTCTTCCTCCTCCAACGGAGGTCATTGTTGTGATGCTTACATTGTCTCCCAGTGTGGGAGATACCAGTGGCACTGCTTACACTCTTAGCTAAACTATCCCAAGCTTCTGACTTATACTGGGAGACAGAATAGACCCCCTGCAGAAGCCTGGCACTGTGGTTGTTAACCAGGAGTCTAATAAAAATCGTGGACTCCTGGACACACCATCTTTGCACTCTAAACCTGACACCTTCTTCACAAACACCTGCCATGTCTGCTATGGATCTAGAGCAATGGAGAATGATGCTTTCCTGCCAGTTCCAATCATCGTGTTTACTGGAAGTGCACACACTGCTTGAAACTGTTGCACTCCACTTGCTAACCCACAAACATGGTGCTCGGCAGTGTGCACTTCAGAGCACTGTATTTGTGTGATGGTAAGCGGTGCAAAATAGTGGCAAGCAGTGAGGAATTACATAACTGCAGTTACAATTTCAGGGTTATTGGATGTACAGGCAGTTGTGTATGTGTTATAGGCAAATGTGAAGGCCATGCCAGTCCACATAGAAGTAATATACTTACAGGAATATAGTACACAGTATACCCACATTCATACATATGATAATAAATGTGATAATACATAAAGATATACATAAATGATACAATAGTACTGTCACAACCCTCATACATTATGTCCTCTCTGCAACAATGCAAAACACACCTCAGAGCTCTCCTGAAGTCCCAGTGGTTATGCCCTTGCTCTAATCCAGACTAATAGTTAACGTCTTGACTTCACCTTGGCCTCTACAAGCCTCCACCCAACTCTATAACCTACAAGTTCACATTATAGCCCTTTTAGTTCTTCTGTCAAAGTCTGTATATATCTTAAATTATAACTACTTGCTTCCTTTATCTTGCCTTTAAACATCAGTGTATGTACTTGTTTCAACTTTGTACTTGTATTCGTTTTTTGTAACCATGATCTTGGAGCTTTTCTCCTCGGGCCTCCACTGAAAATGGACATGTATCCAATTGGACAAGCCTGGTCAACAAATGTAAAATAAAAATAAATAAATAAATAAATACATCTACTTAATATCAGCTGCACTATGTGAACTGTTATAAGTGAGACTGACTATAATGGGAAGTAGAACAACAGGAAAAGTGTATGGAATATCCTATATTCAAACCCAGAACCATGTATATGGCAGTCCTACACTTACACCTGTGCCACAAGAAAGTTGAGAAAGCGCTTGTCTGTGTTACAACCCATTGCTATAAACTGCAGTGTCACAACAGTAAAACAAAGGTTGCACACCCTGTACCAGAACCCAGGACCATCTGTACTCCAGCCCTACACTTACACCTGCTGCCACAGGACTAGCCACATGACATTCCTTGTTTTACTAATCATTCTTAAGGTCTCGCTGTTAACCACCATGCAATGTTGTTTAGCAGATTTGTGTGATGTCTAATAGTATTAATTGAATTAATCCGGTTTCATTTTTTGACTATTGAAGCCCTATCTGGCCATTTGTCCAGTTTGTGCTAAGTGGTGCATCACAAAAAACAGTGCCCCCTCCAGAATATTAAAATAGAATAAAAAAAGGAGAAATAGTTGAAATGAGGAAAAGCAATCTATGACATACACACCAGAAAACGTTAGTACACATGAGATATTTCTACATAGGTCTGGATTAGAACTCTTACTCCAATGTACCTACAGAACACAGGATGGGTGCCTTCTCACTCTTTGCCATACAAATAACTTTGCAGCAAAGAGCTTAAATAAATATGCACACAACCAACTGCAACAGCAAACCATACAAGTGTTATTTGAGCATACGTTAGTTTTGGATGTAGTACACCCAGTGATCAGACATCCTGTCATGATTATTGCTTGCAAATCTACACCTCTGTCTTACATTTCTGTGTTTGTTGGACAGTCTTCATTTATCTGAGCAGTAATTTGAGACAAGCAGTGTGTAAGCCATTCTCTATCATTGGCCTTAAAATGTGTGAGAATATTATGTGGAAATAACATCATATGTAGTTGCCAACAAATGAAGGGCAGATTGGATGTTAAGGAACACAACATGTAACTTGTATGCTGCTTACTTATACTTCCAACCTTACATTTAACACTTTGTAGATCTAGCCTGACACAACCAGGAGAAGTAAGACAACCTGCAGTGCTGCTGTGTTTTCCTTCTCCCATCCATAAATTATTCACAGTTTCAATGCATTAAACTATGTGAATGCACTATGCCTGCACTATGTTTACATCTCCTACACAGATCCAGTTTTGGGTGATTCAGCAATTCTAATGAGTTCACACCTCATTTGCATCTTTGCTATGCTAACAGCCCTGAAGCTACACCATATAAAAAGGCAACCATGTAGTACCATATTAAAAGGCAACCATGTAGCTAGGCAAACTGATGGCGAGGACAGTTGTATATGTTTGGAAGGCTGCAAAAATGCTTTTTCTTCAAGATATACATGTACAGAGGACTACTGAACTTCAGAAGGTATGCTTCCATTTTGTCACATGCATACTGCATATCTGGGAATGTATTTAAGAAAAATCTGAAGCAATGGTTTTTATACTCTTATCTGTATGCATATGTACTGATGGCATGAGCATGTTTGTCAAGCCATTTCAGAGGTATACATGATTGCCAATACATGAAAATGGAATGCTGTGCGATAAATATGTACAAATGTTTCAGGGACAAGTCCTTTGGTAATATTTTAACATTTCAAAGATGACATGTTAGCAAAATGGGTAATTTGCCTGCTGTTTTGGGTTGGGGAGCAAAGTGCGTTACTGTTATGGCACAGACAGCAATGATACACTGTTCTTTTGGGAAGACAAAGGTGAGTTACTGCTATGGCACAAAGAAGGATATGATGTTCTTGTAACTCTCTTTGTTCTGCATCCTGCCTGCTGCTTGATCTTGGGAAGAGTTGTGAAGTCAGAAACTTCAATGTATAGCATTACTTTCTAACTTCTCTCTTTAATCATTTTCCAGTACAAACTTTGTACAGATCTCCAACATTTTACTAACTTATTGGACCAAATAATGAAATACAAGGATATGCCACACAGTCATATTATTAAACAATACACTCCAGGTTCATGACTTACCTTGTAAATGCAGTAGTTGACACAGTTTTAGTTCAGGGGGGCTGACTGTGTCTGATGCAAGCGATACACAGTCAATACATGGGGAGGTAAAGGTTGTGTGAGTTGCCTGACATCAATGTTACTATATGTATGTGAGTAGGAGGAAAGTTTTAGGCTCCTAGATGGTGAGTGTTCTTTGCATTGTCTCTTAGACAATGCAAGGCCATACTGAGCACGCCTATGTCTGCCTACACCCACAGCAGCTGGTGGTTCCTGTGTGACTCCTCGTCTGCCTGTGACTGTGATTTTGGCGTTGGCGGTGGGATGTGTGCCCCTTCTCCTTGCTGATCCTGCTGAAGCTGTTTTCCCAGGATTATGTTGTGTAGCATGGCAGATATTGTGAATATTTCTGTCAATGTCCATGGATTATACTGTAGGGCTCCCCCAGATGTATCAAGGCACTGGAACTGTGCCTTCAGCAGCCCAAACAAATGCCTATGATATTTCTTATTTGAGCATTCTTCTGTGTGTGTGTGTGTGTGTGTGTGTGTGTGTGTGTGTGTGTGTGTGTGTGTGTGTGTGTGTGTGTGTGTGTGTGTGTGTGTGTGTGTGTGTGTGCATTTGTGATCATCAGTCACAATTCCATTGCACAACCTGCATCCCCCAGTAAATGCTCCAGTGGGATATGCACATTAGCAGACATCTGGTACAGTTGGGAGGTGTGTCAGATGTATGAGTTGTTGTAATTGCCAGGGCTGCCAGCACACACATTCAAGATTATTCCCTTTTCATTACACATGACTTGGCAGTTGATAGAGTGATAGCCTTTTCTGTTAATGTAGAGCCTGCCCTGTGCCCCGGGTGGTGCCTTAATTTCTACATGTGTGCAATCTATGGCACTCAGTACTTCAGGGTAGTGTGCTACATGGTAGAGCTCCTGTATATTTCTGGCCCTCTACCTAGAACTACAGGGAAAATATATATGGTCACTCGCATGTTAGAGTATAGCATTCAGGAATTGGTGGATGATCCTGGATGCTGATGCCTGTGACACCGCTAGCATGTTCCCTGTTTTTCTCTGAAAGGTACTTGTAGCTAAGATTCTAATGGCTACACATACCTATGTCTCCTCTGGAATGTTTTCCCCTTGGTTGGCTCTGGTTCTGAGTTGAGGATGGCAGAGGTCACAGAGTTCCTGTAGTGTGTTCCTGTCCACCCTGAAGCACTCCACAATTTCTACATCATATAGGTTGTGAAAAGTTAAACTGGACCTGAAAACTCTTCTCCTTCTCAGCCTAGGCCTATTAGCAGTAGCAGCAACATTAGCTTCACCCTGTAGCACATACAAATGAATTAAAGCAGCAGCAGCCCCTAACATTCTGTCTGTATAGACTCCTTTCCATGTCTGTGTTCCAAAAGTTTTGGAATCTGCAGGAAAAACTAGCACAGAGTCTACATGGATGATTTATAGCTTGCTGAATAGCTAAACCATGTTTGATTGGTTAATTAGCAAGCAATACAGCTACTTATGCTGTAATTAGCATGCCACATTTTTTACCTTATTTGCACTGTGGTACACACCTTTACACAGCACTTACTGAATCTGAATTTCATTGCTATCGTGTATGCATCACTGCAATGCACACATGGTATAAAATGACTGCATAGGCTTTATTGAATCTCCTGATAATGATACCACTATACTCATCCATTATTAGACACATCATGGAATACAATGCCTTCTGGGATTTACAAATCCATGCATATTGCTTAGCTAGAAAGGCCCCAAATCACTGAACCTTAAATCATTGAACTTTCGGAATAGATTAACACAGCTTTCCTTATACTCAGTAGCCTACCTGGTACTCCAAGGTTCCCTGTGTATATCTAGTTTTGAGGAATGACGGTCCTAATCATATTTGACCTCCTATTTCTTCACAAAACTACTGTACAGGATCAAAAACACTAGAGTCCTAAATCTACATCAGCAAATAAACAAGGCTCTCAAATGAGATAGGTTCCCAACTCAATGTTTTTCCAGCCTATGGAAAAAGCTATCCCTACAGGTCAATAAAAGTACTTCTTTATCTGCCTTCGAGTCCATTTTTGATGATTGGCTTGGTAGCCACAAGGCTCACAAATGAGATAGGTTCCCAACAAAGCAGACTAAACAATTAAATGTTGAGGGACACTCTGATTCCAAAACATAGATATGCTCTTGAGTGAAGAAGAGATATAGTCACATATCGTCTGCATAGCAATTACAGTAAAGACCTGGACTTCAATTGACCGCTCCTAACAAAAGAAATGTGTGTATAATTTGGGATGCCAGATGTGCCAAGTTAGGAGAATGAGGAATTCATTTTTGAATCTAGTCTCTTAGAGTGTCCTAAAAAGGAGAAATCAGATCAGTTTGGGATTTTACACACACAGACTGCCCAGCATACTCCTCTCCCTCTAAATTCAAGAATCAGGGACAAAGAACCCAAAGTAGGGACAGATTTTTCAAATTGCTCTTATACACTTAGAATGTTGGTAGATTAACAAGCTTTTCTTTAGCAAGCTTTTTTCAAAGGACAAAAACTCAAATGACTGCCATTACGTAGTGACTGCAATTCTGAATAATTCATAGAAAACCACAAATTTTACCAGTAACAGACTATAAATATGTGGCAAAAATGTCAACACTCTACAAAAGTCTGGACAGTTGAGAGGTATGGTCCCATTAAGTCAAAACATGGTCAAGCATGATGTGATGGTTAACTATGAAGATGCTGAGGAAAGATCAGAACTGAGAAACACCTCAGACTTTTCAGCATTATGAGGTCATTCTTTACTCTAGTAAGGGCAATCCCAGTCCTAGATGTAACACAAAAATAAGGCTGGAAAGGGTCAAGAATTCTATACTCCTTTAAAATGGAGACTAATTAAGTTTACTAGTGATCAGAAAATGAAATAGAGGGCATTAACTCTCTAGATAATCCAGGTCCAAAGTGGGCTTCCTTTACAAATGGGATCACTAAGCCTCATTCATAAAATGGAAAGGCAGCATAAACCAAATAACAGTAGAGGAAACTCAAGAATAATTTAACTAAGTGTATGAAAGGCAGGCAGGCAAGTGAGAGACAGCTGAACTGGACATAATTCCAAATCAGAAGAGGTGGGACGCATGTTTGCAAGGAAGGACCAAAATTAATCATAGTACAAGAACAGAAGATGAAATAAGTGTACTTCACGGCTGGCTGAAAGTCTTCTTCTGGAAACTACAAGTATGTCCCAAGCTTAACATGGTAGATGAAACCATTCTTCATTATGCCAGCTTAGCTGCAAATAAATAAGCAGTTTATGCTCTACTGCAGAAATTGAAATGCAGATTGGCAGGCATAGGACTGCGCAGCCTGTCCACCACCTAAAAAGTCATGGAATGTCAGTTCTTTGCACCTGCTGTCTGTCTGGTCAAGAACAATGTTTTTTTATGGAAACACTCACTTTATAGAAAGCATAATCCTCACCAACTCTAAGTTTATTGTTCAAAAGGATGGCATACCTCATTTTACATATGTGCTTCCTCTAAGAGTATTAAAGCTTGGCATTAATCCATGGCTCTCATAGAGGAAGTTGAGCGGAGTATCACAGTGGCTGACATGGTAAGCTGAGGAGGATGTGCATGATCTGAGGAGCCTAAGTGAAGTATATAGCTAATATCTGAATTATAGGCTAATAGAAGCTCTGCTCAACTGCATCATATGCGCTTGTCAACAAAAGGAGCCAGTGAAAGGCAGCAATACATTCATCAGTTCTTACTGCATTCATAATCTTGCATTCCCCAAGATCAAAATTAGGTGTGTGCAACTGCATACCTTCACCGTGAATCTCACAGACAGTGATCTCATCAAAAAACTGGCTCCATTGCGAAGTCTCGTGTCCCACAGGATTCTGAAATTCCAAGTCTAAACATGCCTTAAATGATAGGATATAGTGGAAATAACCAGCAAATAGCTGAATCAATAAATGATGCAAAGAAATTCCTGAACCTGGCAACAGACTTCTCATTAACTCAGATGTTGAAACCACCCAGTACCAAGCAGTTTGGAGACCACAGCACTAAACTGATAAGAAAGTTCATAAACTCCTGTGGGAATATCCTAGCATAATGGGATGGATGAGAAATGAGGGGGACCCCCTAGCTTGCTCTAATATCCTGAACATACTTAAAACAGTTGGTGCTTTAATGCCAGGACTTTGGCCCAGGCAACCCAAGTTCAATTAATAGCTCAGCTAGATGATGGGGTTGTTTGCAAAGGCGGCAAATAAGCAGTTTCTACCTGCTCACCCATCCTCCAGAGAAGGAGGTGGCTCTGACTTGTCAGATGGGTGTCACCTGGTAAGAATACTATGTGTTGCACTCATGGACCACAAGCCTATGAGCATGAACTTTTATACTGTGTTTACATGTAGCTGAACTTGCAGCAGGCACTATGCAGTAGAGCTCAAGAAACACTATGGGGAGACAGTGCTCCCTACCATCAGAGACTTGTTGTCAGGAATGAAAGAACAGATTGGGCAATCTAGGCAGGACCATATGGGCTTTAGAGATCTCACCTGACCTGTGTATTCTTAGCAGTTTCCTTTTGAAACGATCATCCAGTTGCACAAATGTAGAAAGTAGTACTATGGAGGGGAAAAAATAACTTTTGTTTACACTTTGAACTTAAGAAAAATACAGGGTCATTTAAAAAGAGATCACCATTTGAACCCAATGCTGCCCATTCTAGGGTATCCAAACACATAAGACCAAAATATTTGTCCAACTAGGTTTCTATGATGGCCAGGACAGTATCATGTAAAAATCTTTTTTCTGCAGTGTTAGAGACCTGCCATTAAAATCCAGTGTTGCTGTGGGACTAGTCATATTCAGGACCATGATCCCTGCCCAGGATGGTCAGATAGTATGTGAGGTACAAACTTCAGATTGGAATTAGTCTGAGCTGTGATCTGATTAATTTCAGGATGGTGTCTGGTTACAAAATCACTAGCTAGATCCCCACATGCCAGACTATTCCTGATGCCTTGCTATATGCACTCCTGAATATGATGCCTCTGACAAAAACAGACATTGCAGATGGAACATTTCAGGGGGCCAGAATGATGGAGCACCAGAATGAGGTCCTTCTAGTAACATATCATTTCTACCTATAATTGAATACACACCACAACTTTGGTAAGTCAGCAAACAATGGCAGAAGTATAAGCTTGAGTCCAGTAAATATTATATACACAGCAATCATAATTGATGCAATTTATAGAGGAAATGGTGCAACAAAATGGTTGCAATTATAGTGAAATAATGCAAGGGAATTTAAAATACTTATCTTCTGGACCACAGAGAAGCCAAACAAGATGGAAAACTCAAAGAGACAATCAGCCACAGGCTAGATACCAGCAAAATCCATTCTGTTTCCAAAAACGGCATCTCTTTAAAGCAAAGGCACAGAGAGTCAGCAAATATTCAGATTAGCCTTTTGGATAAAGGATCCAAAAAAAGTGCAAAGGCAATGATTATGTGCAAAAAATGAGATGTAGCTTGCATCACATAGTGACAGTAAAAACCATAAAACTACTTGCATCCCAATGGAAGTTTTTATAACAAGAAAATAAAGTTCAAATTCAAGTGAGGTAAAAAATGGTAAGGAAAAATGATAACTTGTTCCAAGGCTAACAAGGTGAAAGCTATACCAGAGCAGTAAATGGCATACAAAAACTGCAAATGACAAAGCCTTCGAACAAGCACATGAAGAAAATGTAGCCCGGTGCTGATAACGTTTACCAGATGGGTTTGAGAATAGCATTAAAAGTCATACAAACACTGCCATGAGGCTCAATTCTCCAGTATTATCAGCTTTCAAGTTCACCAATAGCCACAGAAAATACCCTGGTCAGATTTTGTATAGCATCATCCAGTTTCTGAAAGCACTTAACAAGCTGTAATTTTCCTTCAACAGTATGTCTGCTTTTGGAAATCTCTACCCTGATGTCTGTTCAGAGTGAAGAAGAGCAGGTACAATGATACATTTCTGCAGCATGGTTTGAAAAGGCATGACACAAGAATAGTACTCCTCACAACTCTTGAAAATAATGCTAAAAGCAGGCAGAAGCAATAGGGGATTATTGGGGACCTCTGGTGTAGTATTTAACAATAAAGACTCAAAATACAAGCCGAATCACTGGATAAATCTGAAGATCTCCAGTGCAGAGGCAATAGAGAATCAGTATCTTGACTATGGTCCATAGAGAGACCTAGACTAGTATCATAGCTGCTCCTTGTGACCTGGCTGTGACTGATTTGATAGCCATCTGGATACACAAAGCTTATATAAGTATACTTTTTTGCACTTAATCTGTTTCAGTGATAATTAACAAAACTGTCCTGCATTTATTTATTTGCATGATATTGCTGGTCTCTGTGTCTGCATTTCGTTTTTCTGTTTTAGTGATAGTTAACAAAACTGTACTGCATTTATTTATTTGCTTGATATTGCTGGTCACTGCCTGGAATCTGCTCAGCTGGTTTCATAGTGGGGGGGTTGCTTTACTTTCTGTTGAAGCCAGCCTATCCAAGGTGTGAGCACAGCTGTTTGTATTATCTGGTAATCTGAGGCTCTTAAGTTTTCCTTTATACTACTAGTATAAGGAGATACCTTTCTGTAAGAGTGTATCAGTATTATAGCTGCTCCTTGTGGCCTGGCTGTGACTGATTTGATAGTCATCTGGGTACACAAAGCTTATATAAGTATACATTTTTTCACTTAATCTCTATTAGTGATAGTTAACAAAACTGTGCTGCATTTATTTATTTGCTTGATATAGCTGGTCTCTGTGTCTGCATTTTGTATTTCCCCCCACCCTCCTGTCCAAGTGTTGTTGTATTCTTAAACTCAATGGCTTTGGAATTGCCCGCCCCAGCTGTAAATTTAATTTTGGACACTCTTCCAAATCCCATCTCATTTGCTCACTCTACTGAGTACAGCATGATCATTTGGGAAGGCCAACCACCTTAGTTTCTTAATCTTGAATTATCTTTTGTTTCTTCCCTCTCCACTAAAAAATAATAAAAAATACACTTTATTCAACTGCTTTTATTGTAATTGTGATCTTCCTACTTTATTACATTATTTTGCCTTGCTGCTTGTTCTTAATTGTTGAAGTGCTTTTATACATTGGTATTTATTACTGCTTGTTAGTAGCCTGATTAAATTTGTCTGTTATTCTAAGCCTCTTAGCTTTGGTTTTAGCACTTGGGTTTCAGGCCAGTTGTTTTACATTTAAGAAGGTTTTTGTGGTCTACACTCTTGCAGACAAAACTTATCAAAGCTCGCTCTCTGTAAGTCCATCCAAGTTTCAGAAAACTATGTCTGGACAATTCCCATCAGTTTCTCCTGCCAGCATGGTCGACATGGGCATACTGAGACAGCGTAGCAACTGCCTCATGTTCACTGACAGCCCATTTCTCCTAGCACGTAATTTTTCTACTTGCAAGAAAGTAATCTATATCAGTAACCTGGAATCCATGCTCTCTGGTGCCACAGTCAATACTCTTGACAAAGAGGAGATTGTCAGCACAAACAACACATGACCCACATCACATAGTAAGCACAACACACATCCACTTATGCAGAGGTCCTCAATAAAAACTTACCTAAACAGCAGAGACCTCCAAAACACACTCACAGACACTCCACACACAACACCAAACACATAACAGACAGCAGACAACACACCAGTGTCTCACAAACAAAGCCCATAAGGCATAACAATAAACTCACATACCCCATAAGGCATAACAATAAACCTAACATACTAGTCATTGGTGACTCAATTGTGAGACACACCAATGTCTCCCTCACCAGGCTCAACAAGGAGAAGATCACGGTCAGTTGTCTGTCAGGTGCCAGAATCTGCCACATCATGCATGCACTTAAGTCTCTCCACAACAGGTACATGTATGACTCTGTCATTGTCCATGTTGGCGTGAATGAGTGAGACATACCACCTGGACTATAGGAAGACAGACATGATTGAGCTCTCAGAGTATGTGTCCCAGGCAGGTATGACTCTAGCCCTAAGCAGCATCCTACCTTCACCAAGAATGATACCACAGTACCAACAAAAATAATTGATTTCAACAATTGGCTTAGTTTCTGGTGCCATTCCAAGGGGATCCAGTATCTGTCTGCCTGGGATGACATAGCTGACAGACCTCGATGCTTTGCCAGAAATGGCCTCCATTTGGCACCCCTGGGATTCAGGATTCTGGCCAAGGCTCCTGCCTCCCCAATTGTGCCTTTTTTAGGCAATGTCCCAAAGACAAATCTTCTAACATAAAAGATCTGTCAAAAAGCAAATTGAAGCTCATGCTGCTTAACGCTAGGAGCCTTAACCTGAAAATGCACTCACTGGAGGCTCACCTCACATTGGAAGATGCCGACATCTGTGCAGTCACAAAAACTTGGTTCAAGGCTGCAGCAAGCACCTCTGCTTTACCAGGCTATACCTCATTCCACACATTCCAACTCCAGAATGAGGTTGGGAAGACTAAGGGTGGTGGAGTCTCTATTTTCATTAAAGACAAGCACACCTCCAGACTGGTTTGCCAGCATGATGAACTAGAACTACTCCAGATGCAACTGACAATTGGCAAGACACCCATCCAAGTTACAGCCAGCTATAGATCCCCCTCCATGACTCAGGACACCCACTCCTCCTACCTGTACCTACTTGACTCCATCAAGGTACCCCCTAACACCCTGATCCTTGGTGACTTCAATTACCCCACCAAAGACTGGGTGAACTATTCCTCCTCCTCTAATGCACTCATCCAATGATTCTTTGACTTCATCAATTCTAACATACTAGACCAGCTTGTCTCATCCCCCACAAGGGGAGATAACATTTTAGACTTGGTTCTCACCAACATGGATGACTGCTGCACCACACCCATAGCAAGTTCTTCTCTGGCGAGATCAGACCATTGGTCTGTTTCATTCGAATTTTGTATCCCATCCAATCCCCCCCCCCAGCAATAACCAGGCTAAAAACTTCTCAAAAGCTGACTGCAACCTTCTAAGGGAGGGTGTCGGTAGCTTCACACCACCACCACCCTCAGAGGATGCAGACATACCAGTGCAGTATACAAGCACCTGTACAATTGCATGGACTCAGCCATACCGAACAGAACTAAAATCTGCTCTTCAAGAAAACACAAACCTATCAGGTGGATATCCTCTATCAACAGGCTGTCCAAGTGTAAAAATGCACAAATTCCCAGTTGGAAATACTCCCTCCTTAGCCCCAACAAGCAAATTAGATTACTAGTGAAAACCTCCAAAGCCAATTATGAAGTGAAACTAGCCTCTGAAAGAAAGGGTGACCACAAAGCCTTCTTCAGTTATATCAGGAACCTCCATAGCAAATGCCCAGGTTTGTTCCAAATTAGTTCTTAACAGTAACACTTACACTGATCCTGTTGACTTAGCCAACCTAATGGCAGATAGTTTCAATGCAAACT
Organism: Protopterus annectens; assembly: GCF_019279795.1. Taxonomy (NCBI): domain Eukaryota; kingdom Metazoa; phylum Chordata; order Ceratodontiformes; family Protopteridae; genus Protopterus; species Protopterus annectens. Next base: position 601,650,975 of record NC_056730.1, on the reverse strand, counting down.
TCACTCCCCTGTCCCCCGTAAAGGCCCATTTGACATCCCCAATACTTGTCCTGCACATCACTGCTCCATAGATCAAGTGTTAAAGGCCCTATCCATGGCAAAGAACACAGCTTACATGGGACCTGATAGTATCCCAGGCTGTATTCTGCACCATCTCCAGCATGAACTGGCTTCACCATTTAACACCCTATTCAACCATAGCCTAAGTACAGGCTTCATTCCAGAAGAGTAGAGAACTGCCATTGTCATTCCCTTGCACAAAGGTGGTGCCACTACTGACCCTGGAATCTAGCTAGACAAGTCTGATCTTTAAAACCATGGAGCATATTATTATGGACCTCATAAACAAGGACATTGGCAATTTCCAAGCACTTGACCCCACTCAGTTCAGATTTGTCAAAGGCAGATCTTGCCTGTTGAACCTGATTGACTTTTTTGTGACTGTCACCAAGGCCCTTGATGAGGGAAAGTCAGTACATACAGCTTACCTTAACTTGGCCAAAGCCATTGACACAATTCCCCACTTGGGCATCATCGAAAAACGAACACAACTTGGCGTAAAACCCTATCTCATCAGGCGGGTGGCTAACTGGCTCACTGATAGGACCCACAAGGTCAAAATAGCTGCCTCTACCTTCAACAGCAGACCTGCCACTAGTGATGTTCCCTAGGGATCTGTCCTGGGGCCCCTACTATTTGGCATCAACTTATCAGAGGTCCAGGCAAAAAATAAAGGCCTGTGGCTGACCAAAGTTGCAGATGACTGTATGTTGGGTGCTGTCATTGACTCTTCAAATGATGTTAACATACTACAAGAGGGTCCCACAGCAACAAATATCTGGTGCCAAATTCATGGCCTTAAGTTAAATGCAAAAAAATGTATTATCATACCATTCTGCAAAAACATGGCCCCTACTGTTTACCACATCAAGGACAACCGCCTAAGCACACAACCTGTGGTGAGAGACCTGGGAACACAGGTTGACAACAATCTCTCATTCGACCATCATGTAGTGGCAGTGGTCAGAAAAGCCTTTTACATGGCTCATCTCATAAGTAAAGGGATTGCATTCAGAAAAAAGGAGGCTATTACCTCTCTGTACTCATCCCTCATTAGGCCAATAATTGAGTACAATGCCCTGTTTGATATGCATCTCTCTAAACACCTGCACCAACTGGAAAGGCCACAGAAATACCTCACAGAGAAAATCCATGGCTTCCAACACATGTCCTATGTGGGACAGGCTCAAATCACTATCATTCTACTCGGTATCATACAGATTGTTTAGCAGTGATCTGTGTCTCGCTTACAAGGCAAGCTTGGCCCCTGCCCTACTAGAGATGCTCCATATCCATAAGTCTAACTCCTTGCGCATTAACCAATCTAAAGGCCAAAATCTAATATGAAATATTAAAAAACCTGCTGAAGAGACAGGTTTGTCTCCCAGAGGCTGCTTCATCTCTGGAAAAGAGTTCCAATACATGTCAAAGTACATATCTGATGCTCCTTAAGCGCAACCTTGATGAGTCGATGGAAAACCACAAATCTGCCCCTGGGGTTCTACCTGTGTCCCTCAGCAACAGGTGCTGATTGAGGTTTCTTTTTTGGAGATAAACTCTTGGTTAGGCCTGTAAGGGTCCCAGGGCCATTAGCCTAGTATCCTCCTATGATCGTATAAGTATAGGTAAAACGATGAACTTTCGCACAAGCATTGAAAAGCAGAAATGGGAAACAAATTATTTCACTAAAGTAATTGTTCCCTTATTGTCAACACAGTTCAGACCAGTTATCAACCACAATGCCAATAATTTACCCCACTAAATATGCCAAACAATTAGAAAAACCATCAAGGTGCCTAACTAAAAAAACAAAGACAGTCTAAAGTCCATGAAGTATGAAAAGAGGCTGGGAGTATTATCACTTTATTCAATGTCTTTTTGACTTTTGAAGGGAGATTTTCTGTGAAACTAGAGATCCAATTGTCTTGGACGTCCTGTATCTCCAAAAGTCCATTAACTACACCAGCACTAGACAAGGGACCTACTTCTTCACCAATAAGTATAAGGTTTATATCCCACCACCATAGCCACTGGAGTAGATTTCGCCTGCACTAAGTGCAATTCACTGTCTTCCTTTAATAATAACCTAGAAGACTAGATGGGTTTTCACACTTAATCTGGGATTTGATTGGTATGACCCTCTTGAAGAAAAGAGGTGCAGTGTGAGGCAGGGTACTGGCAAGGAGTAAATGATCATGAGATTTAGTAGCTTTATAGTGTCTTTGAATAGTGCTGACAAAGAAGAAAGAACACATTTGTTTATTTTTTCATTCATTCATTCATTCATTCATTCATTCATTCATTCATTCATTCATTTTCTAATTACACAATGAAACAAAAGCATGGTTGTGGGGATCTAAACTCCATCCTGGCACTCAGTAGGTGCAAAGCAATGAACTGCATATAATGTGCCAACCCATCACAGAATGGACACAAATACTACAGACACGCACACACACACACACACACACACACACACACACACACACACACACACAGAATCAGAAACAGACTGAGACACATGCGCACCCCCCCCCCCACACACACACACACTCAGACAAATGCATACACTAATACAAAATTCTCAGACTCATGTTAGAGAATCATAAAGTTACTACAGCACATCTTTTGGTATGTGGGAGGAAACTAAAGCACCCAGTGAAAGCCCAACACAAGCGCAGTGAGGACATACAGGTTCAGAAGGCACCCATTAGTAGATGAAAAACATCCATTATAAAAGTAATAGAAAGTACTATCTAAGTAGATCAGGATATCAAGAGATAACACCTTAAACTTGATAGATTTGGTAATATAAAGCTTTACTTATGTGACATAGTGGCACTGAAGCAAGTTCAAATGTGGTGCAAACACCAACACATATGGCCTGGCAACTAACAATGCCAATCACGCTAAGTCATAATTAAACACAACAGCTTCCTTGCTGGGTTCTGAGGTACTCAGACATTTCCTTAAAAAAAGTTATCATCTCACATTTAAATTGTGACAGCAACAGGACCTTGCTACATTTGTGACATCCACTAAAACAATAATTATTAACATGGAAATATGCAGTTTCATAAACACAAAATGCTCACGTCTTGCCCTGAGAGGATCCTGCTAAGGAAATCTGAGACTAGCAGAGTGTTAAAATAAACTAAATTTTGTACAAAGATGAGGAAGAACACTGGAAAGCTGTTGGAATTTCACATTCTCTTTGACATAAAAGATCACATAAATGTTGAAATGGCAATAGCACACACCGGTATCATTTAGAATTACTTTGGCTAATATTTGTCATGCAGTTAGGTTAAATGCTTTATCATTTATTTACCTTAATGAATTGGAAATTAATCTTCATATTCTGTTACATTTAAACTTTGGGGGGATTCAGTAAAGCCTACATGGTAATTTTTCACCATGTGCCTGTCACGTTGAGATGCACACACAGTTGTGAATATTTTTAGATTCAGTAAACTCTGTGCAGCGGAGCGCACTCACAAGCAAACAAGGTAAATACCATGGTATGCTAACTACAGCTTAAGTAGCTGAACTGTATGCTAATCAAGAAAACCAGCACTGTGGAGTGATTCAACAAGCTATAAAGCAACAGTGTAGACACCATGCTGGTGTTCCCCGTGTATTCAAAAACTTTTCAAATACAGCCACGGAAAGGAGTCTACATAGCAGAAGCACAGGTAAAATTTGTTAGACGTGCAAAACTGACCTTAACATGGGATAGTAGACACATAATTCTAGTTTAATACAGGGTGAATCCAACAAAATGAGAGTTGTTGTTTGTCTTTCGGCTTTTCCCAGTAAGGGGTCGCCACAGCGGAACTCCGGTCCGCTAATGATTGGCAGTAGATTTTTATGAAATGCTGAGGTGCCAGCTTGACGCTCAACCTTCAACAAAGGCATGCCCACTATGCACACATGTTTTTCGAATGCTACCCAACCGCGGGGAGAACATGCAGACTCCACACAGAAGGCACTCCCAAGCTCAGCTGAGAATCAAATGGGAGAACCTCTTGCTGTGAGGTAACAACACTACTGCCATACCACCGCGGCAGACGAATCCAACAAAAGGAGAGTAACAATAACAAAATATCTTTTTTAAGTGCCATGACATAAATGCAGCTTCTCTCAACCACCTCCAAATGAAAAATACACTTGTAATTAATGCAGACAGCTTAAAACCCATGAAACTGACTATTCATAGTGGCATATAAGCATATGCAGTTTGTAGCTGATAAAATATAGGCATATTTCTCAAAAACAGTACTCCTCTGTGCAGATATATGGCAAAGTAATGCCTTCTCTTGTGTGTTCAATGCTCCCTTTCAGTTTCCCTGGGTACATGATTGCCAACCATGTAGATTCAGGGTTGTCAGCAAGATGAAGATGTAGATAAGATCTGAACTCATTAGAATTGCTGAATACCGATAAACTGGAACCAGGTAGGGATGTTCACATTGTGTAGGCACTCCCATAGTGTTTGTTTTCGATGGATGGCAAGAGTGAATGATGACATCAGGGGTGTGTCAGGTTAGATTTACAGAGGTGCAATTGTAGGTCTATGAAGGGTGAAAATGCACATAAGCAGTGCACAATTCGCAAGCTCTGTTTCATTAAGATGCAACATCCTCTTCATTTGTTGTCAAAATGCTATGTCTCTGTCCACTTTAAGTACATTTTTATTATTTTAGTCATTGTTTGTACAATATGGCCCTTAGTGCAATCACAGCAAATGGAGTAATGAATGGAAGGTTTCTCAGTGCTTGACATATAACTATTCCTGTGGCAGCACCTGCATGTGTATGGCTGGAGTATAGATGGGCCTGGGTTCTAGTATAGGGTGTGCAACCTTTCTGTCAGTTTTTATACTCCATGTTTGGAAGATATTGTGGGAATGGAGGAAAGTAATAACAATGTTGTCTGTGGTTACCTTATTTATACGGAGGTGCATGAAGATGTGCAGTGGTATGCATAGCACACTAATGAGTAAGCAGCATGTGTATTTAATAGATGGTAATTACAGCATAAGCGGGTGAATTGCATGCTAATGAACCAATCCAACATGGTGGAGGTATTCCAAGGTATAACACATCCATGTAGACTCCACACTGGATTTTCCTGAATACTTCAGTACTATTGGAGTAGAGACAAGGAAAAACAATGGGGACACAATGCTAGGGGCTGTTGCTGCTTTGAATCATCTGTATGTGCTACAGGCTGAACCCAATGGTGTTGCTACTGGTTTCAATAGGCCTAGGCCAAGAAGGAGAAGTGTTTTCAGGTCCCGGGTAACTTTTCAGATGCTACATGACCTGGAGATTATAGAGCTCTACAAGCTAGACAGGGGTACACAACACAAAATTTGTAACTTCTGCTGCCTTCAACTCAGAGCCAGAGCCAACCAAAGGGACCCTATCCCAGCAGAAACTAAGGTATGTGTAGCCTTAGAATCTTAGCTACAGGTACCATTCAAAGACCAACTGGGGACATGATGGGTGTGTCAGAGGCATCAGCATGTAGGATCCTCCACCAGTTCCTAGATGCTATGCTCATACATGCCAATGAGCACATATGTTTATCTTATAGTTCTGAGTAGAGGGTCAGAAATATGCAACAGTTCTCGATGTATCACACTACATTGAAGTACACAGTGCCATAGATTGCACTCATGCGCACATTAAGGCACCACCTAGTGAACAGGGTAGAATCTACATTAACTGCAAGGGATAGCACTACATAAACTGCCAAGTCATGCACAATGCCCAGGGAATTGTCTTGAATGTGTGTGCTAGCAACCCTGGCAGTTATCATGACTCCCATCTCTAGCACACATTCAGCTGTACCACATGTTTGCTAGTGGGGACATCCCACAGGGCAATTTACTGGGGGATAATGGCTATGCATTAGAACCACAGCTGATGAAACCCATCAGAAGTGCACACACAGCCACGGAAGAGCACCATGATGAGGCACATGGTCAAACAAGAAACATCGCAGAGCATGTGTTTGGGCTGCTGAGGTCCATTGCCTAGATACATCCGGTGGTGTCCTGCAATATATTCCATGCACATGTACACAAATAGTCACAGTATGTGCTATGCTACACAATTTGATCCTGTGGAAACAGCTACAGCAGGATCAGCAAGGGGACGGCATGCACATTCATAGGTTCATTGATCAGCAAGGGGACGGGATGCACATTCATAGGTTCATAGGTTCATAGGTAGGTACTAGGCTATCAGCCCAAGGGCCTAAGTAAGCCTAGCCAACAAGGTTCCCTGGCTTACGCCACCCAAGAAAGTTATTTTCCTGTGCCACTGTCGAGCAGAGCCACAAAAGTGATCCCAGGGTGTATTTCCTATTTCCCATCCACTCATAAAGATTTTTCTTGAAGAGTGCTAATGAGGAACTTTGCTTGACAAAGATGGGTAGCTTCCAGAGTATGGGAAGTCTCTGGGACAGGAATCTATTCCTCCAGCATATCTTGTTTATTGCGGTGACAAGGATTCGGTCCCTAGAGCATGTAGCTCAGAGGGATTGAGATTTATTTAGGTGTAGCATGTCCAACAGCTCCAGTTTGACATAGCTTTATATGTTAGGCAGAGATCACCGTGGAGTAGGTAATATGCTACGGAGTAAAGTTGGAGTTTTCTGGGACGGTCAGTGTAGGGCATCTGTTTGAGGCCAGTAATCCTCTTTGTGAGGTACTTCTCTGGCCTTTCCAGCTGCTGCAGATGTCTTGTGAGGTACATTCTAAAAGTAACATTGTACTCTATAATGAGTCTAAAGAGTGAAGAGCATAGGGGAACAATAACCTCTTTTTTCCTGGATGAGAAGCCTTTTGTGATGAGGTGTGTCATGTAGAAGGACTTCCTGACTACTGTGGTGATGTGATTATCAAAGGAGAGGCTACTGTCCACCTGAGTTCCAAGGTCTCTTATCACACATTCGTTGTTAAGTAGACTGCTGCCTATGTGGTATTTCATGGGTACAGATTTTTACCAAAGGGGATGACAATGCACTTTTTGGCATTGAGCTTGACGCCATGGCTCTGACACCAGGCATGTGTCTCAGTGAGGCCCTTCTGTTGGATGTTCGCATCATTTGGGGACTCGACTATGGCTCCTAGTTTGCAGTCATCTGTGAACTTCATTAGCCAGAGCCCTTCTGTGTTAGTTAGCTTGTACTTCAGAGAAGTAGATACCAAACAGGAGAGGTCCCAGGACTGAACCCTGTGGTACTCCACTTGTCACTGGTTTGAAGTCAGATTTGGAGTCTGCAACTTTTACAGTGTGGGTTCTGTCAGTGAGCCAGTTGGCAACCCATCTTGTGACATAGGGATTTATACCTAGTTTAGTGAGTTTAGCTATAATTCCAGAATGGGGGATGGTATCAAAAGCCTTGACGAGGTCAAGATAGGTTGTGTGAACCACCTTACCCTCACCTACAGCTTTGGTGACTGCCTCAAAGAAGTCGATCAGGTTCAGAAGGCTTGATCTGCATTTCACAAACCCGAACTGGGTGGGGTCCAGAGTTTGGAGGTTACCAATGTCTTTGTTTATGATTTCCATAATGATACATTCCATGGCCTTGCAGACCAGGAACATCAGGCTAATAGGGCGATAGTTCCCAGGATCAGTGGTGACTCCCCCTTTGTGGAGTGGGATAACTGTTGCTGTGCACCATTCTGGGGGCACAAAGCCTGATGTGATGCTATAATTAAACATGGTGCTTGGGTGAGGAGCCAGTTCATTCTGACATTTGTGTAAAACGCAGCTTGGGATGCTCCCCCACCAATGCCTAGGTCACCACAGCCATAGTCAGAGGAGGACTCAGAAGGGGAATCACCAGCTGCTGTGGCTTGAGGCAGATGCAGATGTGCTCAGTATGCCCTTTCTTTAGCTAAGAGACAACTCATAGCACATTCACTGACCACCTTGCTGCCTACTACCTTTCTCATACTCACATACATATAGCAAAATTGATACTAGGCAACTCACACAACCTTTACCTCCCTATGTATTGGCTGTGTTCTGCTTGTACCAGACAGAGTCAGACCTGAACTAAAACGGTGTCAGCTGCTGCATTTGCAAGGTAAATCCTGACCCAACAGTGTATTCTTTAATAATATTATGGCATATCCTTGTATTTCTTAACTTGGTAGAGTCATCAAGTAAATAGTGGTTAATTTTTACAGAAAGTACCTCAGCATGTGGCAGTAGAGACTTATTTTATGTATATGTGCCCATTAGTAAGTAGTAGCCCTCAGGCATCAAAGATTCACGCTGTCATACCTCTCAAAAGTACTGATGATCACTGCATGCCCTCAGTTTAGCACCATACCTTTGCATTGGTAAATCATTGAAGAGAGACATTAGAAAGTAATGATACACATTGCAGTTTCTGACTTCACAGCCCTTCCCAAGATCAAACAGCAGGCAGGATGCAGAGCAAGGACAGTAACAAGAATATCATACCCTTGTTTGTGCCATAGCAGTAACTCACCTTTGCTCCCTCCCCCCTAAAAGAACAGGCTGTGCTTGATTGTGCCATAACAGTAACTAGGCTTTGTTCCTCTCCCCAAAAAGAGCAGCGTACCCTTGTTTCTGCCACAACTCACCTATGCTCCCCCAAAAAAATCAATAGTATATTCTTGTTTGTGCCATCCAACCTGGCCTTCCATTTGCTGGTATCTGCATATTATATTACTCCCGATTAATATCCTCAAAGATTGTAAGGCTAATGATATGGAATGGCTTACACAGTGCATGTTTCACACTATTGGTCAGATAAGTGATGAATTACCAAGAAACAGAGAAAAGTAAGATAGATCTGTATATCTGTAAGCATAATCATAACAGGTTGTGTGATCACTAAGTGCACTATGTCCAAATATAATAAAGATAATTAATGTACAAATAGCTGTTGATTTGATAGCAGTGTACATTCTGCTGCAGTTGGTTGCATGAGGAATGTCTTCAGTTCTTTAGTGCAAAGTTGTCTGTGTGGCAAAGAGGAATAAGACATCCATCCTATGTTCTAAAGCTATGGTGGTGTGAGATTTCAACTCCCAACTATGTAGAAATATCTCATGTGTGCTATCATTTTCTACATTGTATATCATACATTGCTTTCCCACATTTCACATATGTCTCCTTATTTTTTCTTTTCTTATTTTTCTTGTTTTTAATTCCACTTTTTGCGAGATGAGCCATGTAGCACAAACAATGGAACTGGAGAACAAATACATTTCAGGTTTGGCTGTGCTTATCTGTTTTGCTTTTGTTTTGTTTTTGTTTATCTGTTTTGCATGAAGCGCAACCAAAAATAGAAATAGCAGACATTCAATTAATGCACTTGGCCATTGTGAAAACCTAGCCTGGAGTACAGCTGTACTGGGTTCTAGCACAGTGTGTTCAACCTTTGTTTTAGTGCTATGACATTGCAGTGTACAGCAATCAAGAGAAACATACAGACCTGTTTCCTCAATCTTTATGTGGCAACAGGTGTAAGTGGAGACTGCCATACACACAGTCCAGGGCTCAAATACAGCATATTACATACATTATTAATTTTATTGATTTTAGTAATCTATGTATTATCACATTTATGATCAAATGTTTGCCTGTGGGTATACTGTATACTGTAGCCCTGTAAATGTATTCATGCTATCTGTACTGGCATGGCCTTCACTTTTGCCAATAACACATACACAACTTCCTCTAAATCCAATAACCCTGAAATTGCATTGCTTGCCACTATTGCGCTTTACTTACCATCACGTAAATGCAGTGCTGGTAATTAGCAGGTTATATGTTAGATACTCAATACCAACTATCAGACATTAGCACTGCAGCTCACATTTCTGCATTGCTTACCTATGCACAAACAGGTGTATCTCACATACGTGTACACTTTGTTAACCATAGAACAAGCCCACTGCTCACTGCACTATGGAACTGTATATATGATGCTTTATTATTGTTTTTTATTGCCCATTTCCTTTGTATGACATAGAACTACATGTGGAAACATTGCCAGCTAAGGGCCTGATCTAACAATATTTCATATATTTACAACACATCCATGTGCTGCACCCCCACCAAGCACTACAACACTGGGGTCTTAGTATGTTTTCCACACATATATCAACCACACTACAAAGTGTATATATAATGTTTTGTTCTTCTTCATGGACAGGGACAGTTGGTGGCGCTCACAACCTCACTCTGCTAAACTCAAACATCCAACTAAGCTGAATAAGGGTACCTTTGTTGTTACACAGCTAGGCTTCTAAACAGCCTAGTGCAATTTGGCTAGCAGTCTCCTATGAACCTATGAAGCTATGTTTCTATGCCACCCTTATAACCTATTTGCAACCACATGCCCTGCTGATGTCATCTGCTATAAGTACATCTGCACTCTTGTATAAATCAGACTTGTGCCATGGTTCTTGCATAACATACTGTGCTTTGTAGTCTGTGTACTTAGATTAGGATGGATTCTGTTCTTACTGCAGTCAGCTGTGTGTGTGTGTGTGTGTGTGTGTGTGTGTGTGTGTGTGTGTGTGTGTGTGTGTGTGTGTGTGTGTGTGTGTGTGTGTGTGTGTGTGTGTGTGTGTGTGTGTGTGTCTAGATATCAGAATAGACATGTGTATCCTATAGTTACTTCTCCAATTACATGGAATAACAATATTTTGATACTTGCGCATACCTACGCATCCATTTCATATAGCTCTTCCATCCTTTTGCCTCCCATATGGCCTGCTGATGTCATCAACTCCTGTATAAATCAGATTTGTGCCATGACACTTGCATTTGTAGTCTGTGCAATTAGGTAGGGGTTCTGTTCTCATTGTAGTCAACTGTATGTGTGTCTAGTCAGCAAAGTAGACATGGTATCCTACAGTTACTTCTCCAATGGCATGGATTGCCAGTATTTTAGTACTTGCACAAGCCTACACATCCATTTCATGCAGCCCTCCTAACCTGTCTCCCACATGGCCCGCTAATGTCATCTACTATAAGTTCATCTGCACTCTCTGCACTCCTATATTAATCAAACTTGTGCCATAGCACTTGCATTGAGTACTGTATTTTATAGTCTGTGTACATAGATAGGCAGGGGTTCTATTCTCAGTGCAGCCAAATGTGTGTGTGTGTCTCTGTGAGCTGTTGCTTGACATTACCAAGAACATTTTACAGCAGCATGTAGGACAATTAATCTGGCCTCAAAAGACTGTGCTTATGTTATCAGCTATATGATAGTTTTGGATATACAGTAATCCCACCAGGGCATGGTCTGACAGTGGGCTTTAGGCCATGCAGACGTGACCTCATCTTATACCAGACAGATTACAGTGGCATGTCTTTTAGTCTATCCACATACATCATGGCATAATTTGTATCCTCTGTATAATGGTGATGAGAAAGGTCTGTGGTCTTTCCAGAGACACTTTCTAGACCTAACCTACCACAACCAGTGGAAATAAGGCAGCCTGCAGTGCTGTTGTTATTTCCTCCTCCCAAACAATAATCACTCACAGCTGTAATCCATTAATAATCTACACCATATAAAAAGGCAACACTGTAACTAGGAAAACTGATGCAGAGGACAGTTACTTATGTTTAGAACAGTAAGAGAAAGCATTGTCTTCAGGATATCTATACAGAGGAGTACTGATTCTCAGAAGGCATGGTTCCATTTTGTCACCTACATACTGCACATGCTGAAATGTATTTAACAATAATGTAAAGCACAGGCTTTTACACTGTCTGTATGCATTACTTAGAAGTGTACTGATGGCATGGCCATGTTTGCCAAGCCATTTCAGATGTAGTCATGATCTTGTGAGGGTTGTGGAGTAAGAAACTGCAATGTGTATAATTAGTTTTTAACATGTCTCTTACAGGATTTTCCAGTCCAAACGAATGGTGCATATCACAAGTCACGCCATGATATGTAGGACTGCATGACAGCACAGCATTTTCTTTTCACTTTGTTTAGTTTTCTTCATTTAAATTTCTTTTTCCCCACTGTTTGCATGATGTGTCATGTAGTGCAAACACTGGAATCAGAAAACCCAGACAACCCAGGTAGCAAACAGCCAAAAATAAAACATATAGTGTGTAGCATATTCCTGTCAGTTTATTGCTGCTATGTGGACTGGCATGGCCTTCACTTTTACCTAAAACACACACACAAAGGCCTGTACATCCAATAACCATGAAATTGCATTGATTGCCAATGCTGCTCTCTGCTTACCATTACGTACTGACAAGTACTGTGTTTCCATGATGGCAAGCATCGCATATCATTTTCAAACAGTGTGCACACTCCCAGAAAATGTGATAACTGCAATTGGTGGGAAACCGCCATTCTACATTGGTCTCGATCTGTGGTAGGCATGGCAGGTGTTTGTGGAGAGATAGTGAGATGTTATGGTCAAAGATGGGGTGTCCAGGAGTCCAAAGTGTTTGTTGGACTCCTAGTGAAGTAACATGGGCCCAGACTATTGCAGAGGCACTATTCTGGCTCAGAGTCCAAGTCAGGGGCATGGGATAGTGACATGTGACTGTTGGTTTGGCTTACAGACTAATGCATGCAGAGTCTGCTTTTACAGTTGAAAGATGCCTGCTCACTTTGATAATAGAATATTGAACTGTTGGTTTGTGTTACACGGTAATGCATGCATACTTGCTTTTACAGTTGAGATATGCATGCTCACTTAGATACAACTGTGTAAGATACCCCAATAAACTATATTAAACCTTTAATGCTACAATAACAGTACTGTTCTGCTGCATACATACCACATGCTTTTCTCAGCCAAGTCAATCTAGCTGCATGGTTTCTCACATTCAGTTCTCTCTCTGTGGCTCCTGCAGAAAAAAAAAAAACAGAACAGAACAGAATACCATTATGGATACCAGTCCTGAGTAGATTCAGCTTTTATCTCTTACAAGTAGACTCTGTAATTAATACTTACACATCTGATGGGTGCCCCCAGTCCTACATTCCTCTATCTAATGTTGAAGGGTATTCTTCTTCCTCCTCTGGAGGTCATTGTTGTGGTGTCTACATTGCTCAACAGTGTGGCGGATACCAGTAGCACTGGTCAGAGCCTGGGTAAGACTATCTCATGCTTCTGACTTGTACTCTAAGCAGGAATAGTTCCTCTGCAATATCCTGGGCCCATGTTCCTTCACTAGGAGTCTAACAAACACTTTGGACTCCTGGACATCCAATCTTTGAGCATGGACTCTCAATCGCTCATCACACACTCCTGCTATGCCTGCCACAGATCAAGGCCAATGTAGAATGATGTTTTCTTGTAAAATTTCAATTACTGAATTTACTAGGAATGCACACACTGAAAGTATTGCATGATGCACACCATCATGCAAACACAGTGCTCGGCATTGTGCACCTTCAAGCTCCATGTTTGTGTGGTGTTAAGCGGAGCAAATCTAAAATTATTTGAAAGTGTTACATACACCTGTATTGGAGCCCAGTACCATTTGTCCCCAGAAAGTAATAGATCAATGCATTAATAGATGGTGCCACAGACTTAATTGACCAGCAAGTGTATTTTAGAGACTGAATAGTAACTGACAGACTTAACTGCTGTTGCATACATCTGCTACTTAACCGACTCTGAGGAAGAAGGCATTAATGCACTTAATGCAGTGATACATTCCTTTTTGGGCCAGATGGTACTGGGTCTGAATACAGCTGTATCTAATGCGTTTAACTGCTTTTATATCAGCGTTGCTGCTCGTTGGTGCGCTATGCACACCATTGCGCAATAATGCTTTAATGGATATAAATTGTGGACATAGAACAGTGGTGAAATGGGTGGCAAACAGAGAGAAGAACAATAAGCATTCCCTGCTAAACTATGACAGTTAGGACTGATTGCATGAATACATGTACTGCAAAACCAACTCTGTGGCAGCACTTGTTAATGCATTAATGTATTCCTTGTTTTTTGGTCCAGATGGTACTGAGTTCTAATACAGGTGTATGTAGTACTTTTACAGTTGTCTATGATCCATTGACATATGTTTATATACAGGTGTCATTCACTGTTGCTTAGCAAGGGTGCACAATGTGCACCATCACTCAATAATGCTTTATAAAAGGAAATGGGGATAATAGGCAGTGGTGATATAGGGGGTAAGCATAGGGGATTTCAAAGGGAAATCCTTACTAAACTGTGACAGTTACTATTGATTGTACAAAATACATTTGCTACTTAACTGACTCTGTGGCACCACCTATTAATGCTTTGACCACCTATTTATGCTTTGATCAATTCCTTTTCAGGGCCAGATTGTACTGGGTTTGAATCCAGGTGTATGTATATGCTATTCAGACAGTTCAAGCTAATATTAAACCTATTTATTCTATCAAGTTTCTAGGTGTGGAAGTGCAATATTACATATCTGGACATATTTTATGGGCCATTGTCCCCCCATTATGTATGGTTTTGGTTGGCCTTTGTGGAAAAATGTTGTGCAGAATCAGTGCTATATGTGCTATATGTGTAGCCCTGATGGTCATTTGGCATCTCACACAAATCCACATACTGTTGGTGCTTTGACTTACACAGAATTGCTATCTGCATTCGCTTTGCAATGTTTTGTGGCCAGCAACACTGCCGAGAGCTGCAAAACCTTGCTTAGACATGCTACACTTTTTTAATATGCATTGCACAATGCCATATGATGAGCACCATCGCTGTAGCAGGGACACTCCATGTAGGCTCTGATCAAAGCCTACACAGAGTTTATTAAATCCTGGAGTTTATTCTCAAGGAAATCTTTTGGTGTGAATTTAACAGAATATCTTTCTGCATTTCTCTGAAACTTACTTAGACCTGGGCTTGGATTCATGTAAAAAAAAAGAGCATGAGGGTAACTTGCCAGCTATGCTAAGTTGAGCTGCTCTGATAAACTCTGACTCATAGTTCTGCCCATTCCTGGTAGCGCTGCATCTAATTAAAACAGAATTTGTATGACTGTGAATCATTCATCTGGGCTGTTTGAACAAAAGTTTAGATAAATGCCATACCAACCCACATTAGTTGGTAGTACAGACACCAAGAAGGCTACACTGAGTCACTCTCGCAGCACACACAGATTTAGCATTAGACAGTGACACCCACACCAACACACTCATATATATGTATATATATGGGTCTACTTCACCTGCTGAAAACTCATTTGACTGAATTTCATTTGACCAAGACCTCAATACCTAATTTTCAAAATAGTGAAAACTCATTTAACTGAATCTCATTATACTGAATTTTAAGCCATATATATCATGTGGGTTTCCCTTCACCTGTGATGTGCCTGTGATAAAAAGAATTACTGTAACTTACAGTGCTGACTGGCAGAATACCGATAGTCATGTAGAAAGTAGTGTTTTTAGTGTTTCTAAATGTGGGTATGTCTGTTTAACTTTTTATGGGAGATATCTAAAGTAATATAGTGGATGTTTTGTGCGTTCCCAGAAGTAGTGGCAGTGTGTAGAGTACTGTAAGGCAAGTTAAAGGTATATGCTGTTTTCCCCACTGTAGTGCGGTCCTGGAGTTAGTATATATATAGTTAGGGGGGTGGGGGGACAGCCCCCCACCTAATTTGGTTTTATATACTCTGGTTTCTGTTAAGAGGTAAGTAAATAGTTTTTAAGTTCTGGAAAGAGTTAGTCATTGGTCTTGTAAGTGTGCATGTCTATGGTTTAAAATTTAGTATTTTGAAATTCAGCATTGTAAGCTTTCATTATAATGAGATTCAGTCAAATGAGTTTTCAGTACTTTGAAAATTAGGTATTGTGGTCTCAGTCAAATGAAATTCAGTCAAATGAGTTTTCAGTCATGTGAAGTAGACCCATATATACACACACAGACATACAGTGACACAAAGTGTCATATAATCAAACTTCACAGTACTTACCTAAACCAGCAGTATGGGTAAGGTGAAACAGTTTTCTTCACCCTGCACAGATTCTTTCCCCTAGAATGTATAGGTGCCTGCAGCTAAACTGATACATTTAAACATGTTGTGCGCATCTCTGCATGGAAATTGCTTTATTCAGATGTCTATGAATTTTTAGTAATAGGCAATTTCCCAGCAATCACTGTTCTAAAGAGCAGAACCATGCTACTAAGCAGCAATGGAGAGCTACAGACCCGGACAGCCTTGTCTAATAAGCACTAACTAAAGCAGCCCCATTTAGCTGTAATAAATTGGAAGCTATACGTGGGCTTGGGTACTGGTGATGAAGCATTTCCAGACATTTACCACCTGCCTCTGTCTAATATAGATGTAGCTGACAGATCAGGGGTAAATTTCTGATTCTCCATGCAATGGTTCAAGTTACATTTGAATTGGTTAGGGGAGTCACTGCTCCACACAAGTGGGAAGCCTGATCCAGAGAATGGGTTGGTCTCTGATGCAAATACCTTTCCCTCTAATATTTACTGTTTATGTTATAGATAATGTTTAGATCCCTAAATCAGGTAATTCTTTTTCTCTGATCCTACTCTGATTGATGTGCTATACATCTATTGCAGATGTGTAGCCCATCAATACTTTTTGTCCAGGTATTTGATCTTCTCTCTGTGGTCTGTAGGAGACTAAGTGTAGGGCTTTGAGACGCTATGTGTAGGATTCTGCTCACTGCTAGGTTCATTCTGGCCTAGGAACATGGTCAGAAAGATTCATCATGTCTCTTTGTTCCCACCTCCTTTTAGTCTTACCATTCCTTAAAATTGACATGTAAGTACTCCCACACCTCATTTCCAACAGTTTTCACATCTTAAGTAATAAAGAGTAGTCCAACATATAGAAGTGTTATAATGCCATGTAATGGGAAGTTGGCCATGGAGACTTATTAGAAATAAGAATGATAAAAGGAATTAAAATGTGAGTTGAACTGCATTATCCATATCTTCTAAACTTTATACAACATTCAGAGATTTCTAGGACAACTACTAGGTGAGAATATATGCTTCAAGTATGTCTCTTCAAGTTACTATTTCACAAAGGTTTCAACTGGACAATTAAAATGGTCAAGATTCAACTTGAGCAAATATTTTGTAAAATGTTTTTCTCACAGAAACAAGCCCTTCACACCACCTGATCTTACATACACTGATACACTTCTAAGATTCCACAAGTACAGAGAAATATAAAAAAGAAAGAAAGAATAATTCCAAATGAATGCATAGGGACTGATTTGAAAACACTGTTTTAGTTTTTTCAGAGTTTTTTATTTCTGTCATATACCTATTACAAATAAACAAAAACTCAATGTTTAAAGGAAAACACAGCATCAACAATCAATAGCAGCATACCTCTCAATGGTACAGATTTTTGCAGAATGTCCAGATTTTTGTCTCTTATTTTAGTCCATTTTCATAAAATTGTGGTTTTCTGGCAAATTCATGGCAAATCAATAAAAACTGAAGTCAGAAAATAATGACAGTTTTTTTGAGTTTTAGACTTCATACCCTTCCGAAAATTTATGCTAATGGAAAACATGTTATTCTATCAACTTTCTAAAGTTTTTAAGAGTAATATTTAAAAATCATCCCTATTTTTGGCCCTTTGTTCCCCTATTATTTATGGTTTTGTCCAGATTTCTTGTTCTAAGAGTTTGAGTGGTATCAATAGCCGCAAATACTTTACTGAAATATTCAGGTACACAAGTAAGGCCCATTGACAGAGTAGAAAATACTTTATAAATGTTTTACTCTTTATTACAATGCTTGCAGATGGAAGCTTGGATCCTAATGTTGTACCAGTTTCAATGTGTCAATATTCTTATTTGAACAGATAAAATTAGTGACCATTGTATGCATTTTTTGGCCCAAACTATTCTTCACATCCACTTGCCCTGAGCAAACAGGTAATAAGTAATAAAATGCAAGCAAAAAAAAAGCTTAAAGTAAAGCAAAACTGCAAACAGACCCAGAGTGGCTGTTCTGTGACATGCACAAAAATGCACACGCGCATGTGTATGTGTGATTATGTGTATACACACGCACACTGACAGACACACAAACATATGCACATGCATATATGTCCACAATTAGTGTATATGTGAATATAAATAAATACTCTTGCATGGGAGAGATGACTGATTCTTATGATATAAATCCAATGTGAGTGGATTTGGAGGTATCGTTAGAGCAAAGAAAAGGAAAAATGTATACCAATACTCTGGCTGCCATTAAGTCTTTAACTGGATCACTTTAAGTGCTTAGTTAACAAGCAGATAAATATGAAGCATAGAAGAAGTAGGGAGGAGTCTATGAAGTTAAAAAGATATGAAAATGAATAGGACACTGACTTTGGCATTAGTTTTGGGGGAGCATGAAAAAAAGTGCAGTTGTAGAAGTAGCACATTTCAAGGAGTTTCTTCAAGTAGCAAAAGCAGAATAATCACTTTTTATGATGAGGAATGAGAAATGTAGACGTGCTACAGACAGCATCAGCACAGTAAACAAGACCCTGGGCTTTTCACGTGAAATGCTTTAGTCGTGTTAAGTAAAATGTTTAATGATCCGTGCATGTCACTCCACCCAATATTAAGCAACTCAAATGTGACAGCCCACACATCAATGTGGTATAGAATGGCACAGATTCTTAACATGTTTTATTTTGTTTTCTTTCCTTAGAAAACTGCTTACTGTTTTGACACGATATTTAGAAGTTGTAACCTGTGGCGAACAATGTGAGACTCCACTGCGTATATTTAAAGCTCTTGAGTACATCTTCAAGTTCATTGTGAGATCCAGACTTCTTTATTCTCAGTAAGTTTATGGGGTAAAAAGATTTGGCTCTGTCTTTTCATAGCTCCTGCATGTTTACCACATTGCATGCAAAATGTTTCTTTTTTTTGCAAGGGGGATCAAATAAATACACCTATTTTCAGAGAAGTATGTTTTTAATATATTAAGACATTAAGCAATTTGTGCACCTACATTTTTGTTTGAATAGTTACTGTTATGGAGCATGTGCACAAGCTGTGGGACGTACTAAAATTCAACTTTAAGTTTCTGATTTTTGCTTTCTCTGTTTCTCTCCTCTTTAATTTAATACTCACAATAAAGTCCTCGAATTTTTTTTTAAATTGTACATGCATTAGGCAGTGTAATATATAGCTGTTTTTTCAAAGTGTAAAACATTTCAAAACCTTTTTAAACATTTTAGGTATAGTGAAAAGAAAATCAAAGTTCTGACAATTATATTAATCACATAATTAGAAATATAACTTAATTTTAATGTTCATACCTCTCTAAAACAATTAGCCATGCATGTATGTGTTTTGTGCTTCAGTAGACTTTACCTTATGTCTTCATTTATTATGTCATATGATGAGTTGAGTTGTAAAGCATTCTATAAAATAATGCACTTGAGAAATGATTCTATAAATTTACCAGAGGACATTAAGACGTATAGTAGTATAAACAAGACATGCAGACATATTTAAAAAGATGCCAATCATAAGAAAATAAGACAAAGTGACAGATTCTCCTTTGACTGGTTGTTTGTTTATTAACCAGTGTGTGTGTGTGTGTGTGTGTGTGTGTGTATGTGTGTGTGTGTGTGTGTGTGTGTGTGTGTGTGTGTGTGTGTGTGTGTGTGTGTGTGTGTGTGTGTGTGTGTGTGTGTGTGTGTCTTCATGAATGTATGCATACACGTGTAATCAGCATGTATTTGGGCTGTACCACTTTGAGAAAACTTAACAGGCAATTGTCGAACTTACAGAATTCAAATAGACTAGTAACAGGGGATCAGACCTGAATCTTAGATACTGAGACTGTGTGAAAGAAGCATTTGATATTAATACTTTGTTTCTCTCAGCAAAGCCAGCTCATCAATTCCAAGTACCAATCTATCATGAATATTAATAACATGATCCTCTTGTGAGAGAGATAGAGGGAGTGGATGCCATAACAACAATAAGTGACTTAATTCTGATAACACATTTCCTTGGATCCTGTATATCTGCTTGAGATGTTGACGACAGGAACTGACAGTATATGTCCACAGATGGGGAACTAATGGTATATGTCCACAGACAGGGAACTGGCAGTATATGTCCATGTTTTATAAGAGAAAACTACCATTAACTTCATGGAGTATTTGTAATATGGATACATCCTCTCATATATGCACTCGCTTGAAAAAATTAATAAGGGGAGTGTGATGCAGTAATAGTGGACATAAATGAGAGCCTCCTCAGTGAGTGAGCAGTAAGATGATGTTACAGATGGAAAAACACAGCTTTGCTAGATTAAGGATACCTGTTAGGTTGCAATATATATATTTCCTGATAATCTAATGCCCAAACTCCCTTATTAGTCCTAATATTCCCCCTCTCACCCCCTAGAGGGCCCATCTCTATACCGGAAGAATGCAAAGTTCCTGTAATCATGGCTGCACAGGTAAAAAACGTACTCTCCAAAGCCAAGAACACAGCATCCATGGGACCTTACAATATCCCAGGCTGCATTCTACATGAACTACAGAATGAACTGGCACCTTACCTAAGTACCATCTTCAATCATAGCCTCACCTCAGTCTTTGTGCCCACTGAATGGCACACCACGACGGTTATCTCACTCCACAAAGGGGTAGCCACAATGGACCCCAGGAACTACCGCTCCATTAGCCTGACGAGCCTGGTCTGCAAGGCCATGGAACGTATCATCATGGAACTCATAAACAAAGACATTTGGTAATCTCCAAACTCTGTACCCTACCCAGTTCAGATTTGTTAAAAGCAAATCATGTCTCCTAAACCTGATTGACTTGTTTGAAGAAGTCACCAAAGCCATAGATGAGGGTAAAGTGGTTCACACAGCTTATCTAGATCTCTTCAAGGCTTTCAACACCATCCCCCACTCTGGAATTATAGATAAGCTCACTAAACTAGGTATAAATCTCTATGTCACAAGATGGGTTGCCAACTGGCTCATGGACAAAACCCACACTGTGAAAGTAGAGGACTCCAAATCCAACTTCAGACCAGTGACAAGTGGAGTACCACAGGGTTCAGTCCTGGGTCCTCTCCTGTTTGGTATCTACTTCTCTGAAGTACAGGCTAACACAGAAGGTCTTTGGCTAACAAAGTTTGGAGATGACTGCAAACTAGGATCCATAATCGAAACTCCTAACGATGTGGACATACAACAACAGGGCCTCACTGAGACAGATACCTGGTGTCAAAGCCATGGCCTGAAGCTCAATGCCAAAAAGTGTATTGTCATCCCCTTTGGTAAAATCTCTGTACCCATGAAATACCACATAGCTGGTAGTCTACTTAATGCCAAAAATGTGATAAGAGACCTTGGGACACAGGTGGACAGTAGTCTCTCCTTTGATAATCACATCACCACAGTGGCCAGGAAATCCTTCTATGTGGCTCACCTCATCACAAAAGGTTTCTCATCCAGAAAAAATAGGTCATTGTTCCCCCCTATTCATCACTCATTAGACCCATTATAGAGTACAACGCCCCTTTTGGTATGTACCTCACAGGACATCTACAACAACTGGAAAGGCCACAGAAATACCTCACAAAGAGGATTACTGGCCTCAAACAGATGCCCTACGCAGACCGTCTCAATAAACTCCAGCTTTACTCCGTCGCATATCACCTAATCAGAGGCGATCTCTGCCTAACATACAAAGCTATGTCAAACCCAGAGCTGTTGGACATGCTCCACTTAAAGAAATCCCAATCCCTCCTAGCTACACGCTCTAGGGACCTAAACCTTGTCACCACAATAAACAGAACATGCTGGAGGGATAGATTCCTGTCCCAGAGACTTCCCATACTCTGGAACAGACTACCTATCTATGTCAAACAGAGCTCCTTATTAGCACTCTTCAAGAAAAATATTGATGATTGGATGGGAAATAGGAAATTCACCCCAGGGATCACTTCTGTGGCTCTGCTCGACAGGGGCACAGGAAAATAATTTTCTTGGGTGGCGAAAGCCAGGGTACATTTTTGGCTAGGCTTATATAGGCCCCAGGGCCAATAGCCTAGTACCTACCTATGAACCTATGAACCTATATAATCTCAACCACATTCCATCCTTTATATGGACAGTTGTTGGCAGTAATGATTAGGTATCATTACTTTACGTATTTATGACCATTCAGTGCAAAGGATGTCATTATGGCATGAGGCCATCACTCATGCTTTATTTAGTGTCTTGATGTCCAGCCATGAGAAAGGTTTTCCAAGTTGCATCTACATTATTTATTTATTTATTTGTATTTTCTCTTGTTAAATGGGTTGTCCACTAGGCTAGACCCATTTTTGTGCTGGCCTAAACAAGGACACATCTATTTATTTGTTTGTTTGTTTGACATTTGTTGACTGGGTTAGTCCAGCTGGTCCGAGGCCCTTTTTCAGTGGAGATCTGAGGAGAAAAGCTCCACATAAACATAGACATTAATCATAACAACTAAGTTGCATAAACATGGTACAAGGCTACAAAGATATAATTACATGTAGTTATTTATAGTTGCTTTTGCATAGATCATACCTACAATGTCACATAAAGCTAGTACATGGCTGCAGACATATTATTATCACATGTAGTTACCAGGAGTACCAGTTGACTAGTTAGAATAAAAAGACATTATGAATCAGAATGATTACAGAATACACCTGATACTATACAGAGCAAAAAATCCATTTGGGATACACCGTTCTTCCTCATCAGTTCAGCTGAATAGCTGTGTAGTTTATATTAACCTATTGGACTGTTGAAGTAAATAGAAATCATGCAGGAAATAAAGGATAGCTAGAAATAGTGACAGATATGTACGGAAAAATAATTGGATAAAGAGGGAGAATTAGGTACAGAAGAAAGATGGACGCAGGAGACAGAGAGAAGTACAGTCAACCAGTGGGATGATTACACAGACATAGCCATGTATGACATAGATGTTTTTTCATTAAATAGCAGTGCTGCTACTAAGATAAATACAAGCCTCTAAATTAAGAAATAAAAATGCTATGCAAAAATACTTTTGAATAAATATCTAGACCTGTAGCAACCATGTTTATACTGGGTACATGAAGCAAAAAAAAAAAAACTTGACATATTATGGTTCATTTCATGCCTGTTTCAGCAGAAAGTAAAAAGGAATATTTTATTCCTATAGCAACAGGGCAGTCTCAAAAATAAGTGATAAGAAAATAACGGATGGAAGTGTAAACACACATAGTAATGAGACATGAAAAGGAAGAAGCTGCAAAGAATAATAAGAACAGCAGAAAAGATTGTGGGCACTAGTCTTCCTACCTTACAGGAGCTCTTTGAACTGAGATATAAAAAGAGGTCCCACAAAATACTGAGTGACACTTCTCATCCAGCGTGTGGGCTTTGACCAAAGGGGTGGACCTCATGAATTGCTCCTAGAATATAAGATGTTAATTTGGCAACTCAGGAGTAATGCACTGGAGCCCCCCTGGGCTAAATGAGTCTGCCTCGATCAGCAGTGTTTCAAAACTAAGGGCTATATAAGTTTTTTCTTATTGTGTTTATGAGCTTTTTTAGCTTATCACAATGCTGCTAGTTTTGTCCATACAGTATGTATGTATGTGTTTTTATACACATATTTTATCAAATTTTTTTTTGTAACAAGCAAGGTTTTGAACTATGTAAAAACATGCTTTTTTGGAAGACTGTATGTTTAAATTGTACAGATGGGAGTGGTTTTAGTATCATGTGACTGTGATGTACCTATTTAAACATTTCACTGTTGTTTGTTGGTGTTCTGTAGAAGTTGGAAACTGTTCTGACGAAAGTGGTAAACTTGTATTAAAGTGGAGCTCTGCAGTTCGTGGTCCACTCTGTTTTATTGTTTTGTTTTTTTAATCAGTGTATTTTGTGCTTTTGTGAATTTCCTGGTGTAAATGTCCTTTTGTTAGATGAGCCAACATGGGCCTGTTGTAATGTGAGAGCATTGTAGCTACAGTCTGTGAGTACTACTACTAAAAGTTTGCAGCATGAACTAAAAGGTTGCTTAGGATAGGTGGCAATGACAGAGTAATACTTAGACTAGAAGTTTCTAATGGGGACCAAACTCTACATTTGTTGGGGGCTCCCAAAATGCTAACTCTGGCCTGCCTATTCGATATAATAAACAATGTATTTAACCTTAATTTCAGTCAGATTGGTGTATTACAATATGTGAAATGTTTTATTTCCCTTGTATACAAAACAATTAATATAGACTGAGGTACATAGATAAATAGAGCATTGCCTCATGCAAATTAGTGTGTATAGTGGCAACGGCAATGCATATGATATGGATGATTCTAAGACATAGAATGAATGCACAATGGTCAAAATAGTGTGATATGCAGCTCATGCTAATAAATGCATAATTACATAGAAATGTGGAGCTGCGTGTCAAATGATCCACATGGATTTTGCAAATGAAGATACCCCAGATATTAAAGTGATGCAGGCAAGTATAAAGCAGGCACACTATGTTATGACCCACAGCCATTTTAAACATTGTGATAATTGATACACAGAAGGAGTGCAGCTGGAACTAGCAGTAACAGTAATACAACAGCAGCATGCTTGAGAAGCTGCCATCAGAGCCAGTGCCCACAACATTATGAATTACTGCCATGTGTGCCACTGGAGGAGGAGGTATAGACTGCTAACTCACAGGCCAACAGACTGCATACCACTTTCATGTGAGCAAGTACACTCTAATGGACCTATATGAAATGCATCACCCACAAAGGAAATCAATGGGAATTCATGGTTTAACTGTTATTGTGGAATCAAAGGTATGTGTGGCCTTAACCATCTTATCTACAGGGACCTTCCAAAAACCGAAAACAAGGGCAGTCTATACATACACCAGACATCAGCCTCTTGAAGTATTAACCAGTTCCTTGATATAATGTTACAACATTTCCAGGAGAATATCTATTTCTGCAGGATAGCAGAGGAGAGAATCATTGTGATGTGGAGCTTTTATGACATAAATTATTTCACTGAGATTTTAGGAGAAACAGCTTCTGCACATCTTTCCCTCAAGGCCACATCTGCTACATAGGACCTGCAATACATCAAAAGAAAGAAATTCTACTCCATGAACTGCCAGGTGGGCTGTCATGCTCAGGGAATTCTATATATAATGTGTCTGGCCTCCATCCTGGGTATGCATATGATTCACACAAGGGTCAGGTCCACAATTAAAAGCGTCAGGACCCAGAAACAGCAACTAGTCCAACTTTATTCACTAAAACAACCATAATTAGCACTTTGATCTGTAATGAACAAACTTCATCAGATGAGATTTTACTTGATGAAGTTTGTTTATTACAGACAAAAGCACTAATCGTGGTTGTTTTAGTGAATAAAGTTGGACTAGTTGCCGTTTCTGGGTCCTGATACTTTTTTATTGTGGATTTTACAGTTTGCAGTTGGTGTTTATGAATTTCAACATAAGGGTCATGTGGTTTGTAGGTATAAACACAAATTCTATGCCAACAGGTCTATACAAATAGCCAATATGTGAGTAGGGAGCAGGCCACATATCATATGCAGTAACATGTATGTTGCAGGCAATACTGGATATGTCATAGAGCTCTAGTTGATAACCCCCATACAGAATCACAAGACCATGCAGGAAAGGGCTTGTAACATCCTTGTCTGGTAATGAGAAACATAATAGAGCACAGAGTGTATATGGACTACTGAAGGGACACTTACATTGTCTATAGACACAGGGGAATACTGCAATACAGTCCTGATGTGGGTCTATATTATAACTTCGAAGATGTAAAACTTTGAATATTATAATATTGAACCCACTACATAGAAGGATGAAAATAGCGAAGCCCTGGAACATCGAAATCTTACATAGGGCAAGATTTTGGTGGGCCATTCCATGACTTCGCTATTTCCTCCACTGTGGTGTGAAAGTTACGGACCTTAGGGTTAGGGTGTGGGTTAAGGTAAGTGGATAGTTAGTAATGTACGTAGGGTGTAGTGTAGGGTTGGGTTTTGTTAACTGTATGTATGTGTATTAATTAGTTTGTTTGTGTATAGTTTCGTAGGGTATGTGTGCAATAGTTACGGACCTTAGGGTTAGGGTGCGGGTTAAGGTAAGTGGATAGTTAGTAATGTATGTATGGTTTACTGTACGGTTGGGTTTTGTTAACTGTATGTGTGTGGTTTATTTATTTTGGTGTGCTTGTGTTGTGTGTATGTTTCTCAGAACAGCGAATATTTTCCCTGGGAAAAGATTCGCTATTCTGAGCATTCAATGTTATCATAATTCGAAATTCCAAGTTTGAACTTATGGTGTTCGATATTTTGGAATTTTGAATATATGATATAGACCCCCTGATGTATGTTGCAAGATCTTTTTGTGTATACCAAGCTACACAACATGATATTGTGTAAACAAAGGAGCCACAAGTGAACTTCATGCCATGGCCTTTCATTCTATTCATACCAGAAGCAGAAGGGCAGGGTGTACAGTTATGGGTAGAACATACAATAGCAGTAGCCCTGCTAAGACATGGGAGCAGTCATGGCACCACTGTCAAAATGTCGGCATCTAGTCCACAGTTATGGGTCATAACACAGATAGCACTAAATAAATGTATGCATGTTTTAAGAAGTGGCCATGCTGTGCAGCAGATGTCACCCTAATCATACAGGCTAAGGAAATGTCGGGGCATAGACATCCTCACTTGCACAAGTATGGGGGGGGGCAGAGTGACAGGTGACAACAGCACTATAATATGAAGGTTGTGGATGTCAGGGATGTCAGGGATCACTTTCCCCAGTGGTGAGGTGAAGTTGTTATGATGGGACCACTGTCAGTGTCCACTGTGCTGGCTTGTGGTGTTGGGGCTCAATGTGGTCCATGGCAGGGGAAGTTAGAACTGCTGGGCCATGCACATGCACATTGATGGGGTATATTGTGTGTTGATCAAGATGAGCTCCGTTGCCCGTGACGTGGTCAAAACCTATGATCATGCAATGCAGTCAGTGCACAAGTACAGTAGTGTCATTGTCTCAGGACTTGTCTGAGCAGTCTGATTTGGAATGATTTTTGTCTAACCTCCTCTATGGATCCTCTCATGACCACAGACTGCATAACCTATGTATGACCTATTTAGGCAGACTGGAAGGTAGTTGCAATATGTTTCACAGCTGCACGTATAGGTTATTCGGTGCATACTAGGCTAATGACCTCTAGGGTCTTTATAAATCTAGCTATGTAAACAAATTGTGACCCACCAATTTAATGTATAAAGGGGGTGACTTCCTGACTGTTTCTGTCCATGTCAGACATAGGCACCAGACCAAGGGTGAATTCCCGATAACACATCCATTTGTCCAAGTTGCACTTAAATATTGTTATAAAGGAACTCTGCTTCACATGGATGGAGATCCAGTTCCAGAGACTAGAGACCACATTTGCCACCAGTGACCTCAGAATCATTGTATGACCTCTATCCCTGTACTCCATGTCACATTGTAATTGGTATATGTCAGACTCTGTGTAGGCTGGGGACACAGTGGGAGCAAAAACAAGAAAAGGTCAGGCTTCTTAAGCACTTTTCTGATTTAAGAAAAGTACTTGCTAAGCATTTATTAAGTACCCCAATTGCTGATAAGCTGTAGTCTTGAGCTACAGACTAACAGTGGTTAGTGTTAGTTACCACAGTATAATAGGAGAAGCTAAAGCAGTTTTAGAAGATGTCACATTCTTTAACAAAAGGTGTGCAAAGCAAACTGCCTAAACACTTTTAAAGCCATTAGACATTCTGCCCTCTACCTGTTTGGTAAGTGTTTAATGGTTTTCATTTAGGTGTTTGACATTTTTTCTTTCTACCTGGTCACACATAGAGCAGACAAAGTTACATGCACTACAAATAATTATGATTGAGTATTGTCAATCTTATCTCTGTATGTGTTCTTGACAAGGATACTAAGATTTATCTCTTGAGCTTCATTTCACTCTGTTCTTGATGTGACTTTCTTGCCATCTATGTCTCAAACACATAATAAGTTGGTTATAATTGGAGACCCCAAACATAATTTTCGATATTAAGTATAACTTACTTGCATACTGTATGTTATACACAGCACTTTGCATTTTGAATTTCACCGATACATGTGCCCCTCAGTCTGCGTTGTCACTGTAAAGTTTACAGTCTTATATTTCCTTAATCAAGGAATTACAAAGAAGAGAAGGAAACGAGGGATATTTTTTGGAGGTCCAGAGCACAAGATGTAATAGAATGCAGTCCTGAAGATATTGATGTTTGCTCATCTGCAGCTAAGAAAATATGCAGTAAGACAGCTATATTATCTTCATAGCCAGGTGATTAAGATAAAGCTATGGCAATTGTGTAAAATGTCATGGCAGAAGACAAAATATGACACTAACATTGCCAGCTTTGGCAAAAGTCTGCTTCAGACATTACCATTTAACAGACAGCTCCTATGAAAAATTATACAATAATGTAAAATTTCCTGCAATATATCTATAGCCGAGTGACTTATACATTAATGTAGGTCATCTTGTGAAAGAGCAGGATAGGTGGGGTGCAGTAATGACATTCTCTGAGTACTATGCATAGTGTAGAGGATTTTAATATCTATTTTTCAGTCATTATAAAAATGCACTGAATTTTCACATTTAGTTGAATACAGCAAATTTACTAGAATTAGAAAGAATGCATGCTGTCAGATGAAAGCTTAGATGACACTGGAGAAAATGTCTACTGATATGTGAACTGCAACACATACAACCTAAACAGTTATTGTGCTTTCATATGCTTAAGTATGTAAAGTGGCATATTTGCCATCTTTCTGTAAATACCTCAAAAAGTGAAAATCTGGAAGTGTATTGTTTGACATATGAAAGCTCAGATATAATCAAATATGATGCATATCCTGTATGTCTAGCACATGTTACTAAACCACTGAGTTTTTGTGAGATTTTACAAATCAACATAACTTTTAAAGTATTTACTTTGAAACATAAGCCTGAGCTCAAGATTTTGAATGTATTACATGCTTTCAGTACAAAGGTGACATTGTGATAAACAACTTTGCAGCCTTTGCTTTTTTAATAGGATGTATGGTTCTCTAGAGACCGATATCTGTTTAAGAAATAGTTCTTTAACTTGATTTCCTCATCAAGCTGTCATGATGTGCCATTATAGTTATGGAAGACACAAGTCCCATTAGTTCCGGCATGATTAGTTTTCCAGAACTGCTGTAGGGAACAAACTGTTAATGCATCATGGAAATGATGTTGCTTTAGTGGTGCTCCTCTTTCTCCTCACTCACGCTTGCTGCATACCTAAATCAGAAGATTATGAATCCAGGTGCTTAGCATGGAAATACATCTTGTATTGGTTTGCATGCATCAAGAGTGTATGTGTTTTAGAGGATCAGAAAGTATATGTGCGTATATATATATATATATATATATATATATATATATATATATATATCTATATATATATCTATATATATATATATATATATATATATATATATATATATACACATATATATATATATATATATATATATATATATATATATATATATGTGTGTGTGTGTGTGTGTGTGTGTGTGTGTATGTTTACACCTCCTGATTATCTGAAATTGAACATTTGGTATCTTTTTATATCTTTTATTAAGCTAGGTAAACTAGGATGTTTTCTATATGCTGTACCTTTGCTGATTTAAGGATAAGGCATTGCATCAGTCAGACCTCATTTATCATTGTAGCACTTATTTGTGTTTCCTGACATACTTACTGTAAGGTTTTTACTGTTTGCATTGTGTTTGGAACAGCATCTGGAGTTCATAAAAGAAAAGAAAAAGTATAGAACAATTATTGCATCATGCCAAAATTAATAGGATAAGCACACCTGCTTTCAGATTATGTGTCCCACCCAGGTATGTCCCTAGCAATAAGCAGAATTCTTTCCTACCACAATATAAACAAAAAATGATTGACTTCAACAATTGGCTTAGCTTCTAATGTCAATCCAGAGGGATCCAGTATCTGACAGTCTGGGATAATATGGTCAACAGACCACACTGCTTTGTCAGAAATGGTATTCACCTGTCGCCTCTAGGCTTTAGGTTGCTGACAAAGGTAATGGCCTCCCCCATAGCACCTTTTTTAGACAATGCCATAAGAACAAAATTCCTAACATGAAAATATCCTCCAAAAACAAACTAAGGGTTATTGTGCTTAATGCTAGGAGACTTCTAGACAAGCCTTCTAAACTTGGTTGACTTTTTCGAAACAGTCACCAAAGCCATTGATGAGGGAAAGGCAGTCCATACAGCCTACCTCGATCTGGCGGTATCATTGAAAAACACATCAGCTTAAATGTTAACCCATACATCACAAGATGGGTTGCAAACTGGCTGAGTGACAGAACCCACAGGGTCAGAGTTGCTGGCGCCATGTCAGACTCAAAGCCTGTCACAAGTGGTGTACCACAGGGCTCAGTCCTGGGCCCACTCTTGTTTGGCATCTACTTTAGTACAAGCAAACACAGGAGGGACAAAGTTTGCAGATGACTGCAAACTGGGTGCCATAGTAGAAAACACATCTGACACAGATATCCTTCAGAAGGGTCTCACAGAAACGGATAACTGGTTAAATGCCAAAAATGCATAGTCATACAAAACAGGGATACGCCTAGCTACCAAATAGGTGGCAAACCACTGAGCACAGAAGAAGTTATCAGGGACCTGGGGACCCAGGTTGATAGTAGTCTGTCATTCTACACCCATGTAGCTAAAGTAGTTAGGAAGACCTTCTACATTTCCCACCTTATCATGAAGGGATTCTCATCTAGATCAAGGGAGGTCATAGTCTCCCTATACTCATCACTCATCAGACCAATGATTGAGTACAATGCCCCATTCAGAATGTATCTGACCCGACACTTGCAGCAGCTGGAGAGGCCACAAAAGTTCCTCACCAAAAGGATAAAGGGTCTCAAACATCTGTCCTATGCTGCCCGACTGAAAGAACTCCAGCTCTATTCAGTCGCTATCGCTGCTCAGAGGTGACCTTTGCCTAACATACAAGGCCATGTCAAACCCAGATTTGATGAATATGCTTCACCTCAAAAATCTAGATCCGTAGAGAGCGCAAGGGGCGGAGACTTAAACCTCGACATGGCTATTAATAGGACGTGCTGGAGGGATAGATTCATCACCCAAAGACTCCCTATGCTGTGGAATAAAATCCCGGTATATGTGAGGCAGAGCACCTCGCTGGCCTTGTTCAAGAGAAATCTTGACCAATGGATGGGAGATCGCAGATATACCCCAGGGATTACCTCAGTGTCACTGCTCAACAGAGGCACAGCAAAATAATGGGTATAGTTCCCCATACTAAAGGGGTGGCGTAAGCCACAAAACTATGGGCTAGGCTTGTAAATGCCCTCGGGCAGATAGCCTAGTATGAACCTATGAACCTATGAACTAAATTAGAAAATTAACTCACTTGAAGCACTCCTCAACCTGGAAGATGCTGATATCTGCGCTGTCAAAGAGACATGGTACAAGGACTCAGAGAGTACCCTGGCCATTCAGTGCTACAATGCCTTGCACACGTTCAGACCACACAACAAATATGAAAAGAACAAGGGAGGAGGAGTATCCATCTTCATTAAAGACACATCCCCTTCTAGACTGGTTAAACAGTGCGACTCCTTAGAGTTACTTCAAGTCCAGCTAACTGTAGGAAAGACTCCCCTCCATGTCATTGTTAGCTATAGGTCCACAACCATGAAACACGAAAACCACACAACCTACCTGGACCTACTTGAGTCACTCTCAGTATAGCCAAATACCCTGGTTGTGGGTGATTTTAACTATCCTTCCATTGATTGGGTAACATATATGAGC
Organism: Protopterus annectens; assembly: GCF_019279795.1. NCBI lineage: Eukaryota > Metazoa > Chordata > Ceratodontiformes > Protopteridae > Protopterus > Protopterus annectens. The sequence continues at coordinate 601,618,916 of NC_056730.1, read as the reverse complement.
ACAAACAGGCTTGCCCAAAGGTTTCTGGACTTTGTTAACACAAATGCTATGGAGCAGATAGTCAGCACCCCCACAAGGGGCTCTAACGTCCTTGATATACTGCTCACCAACATGGGGGATCGCTGCACCACCACATTTGTGGGGCCCTCTCTGGTAAAATCCAATCATAAATCAGTTTAATTTGAAGTAACGATCATATCTGACCGACCCTCAGGAGCAAAAGGGTTAAAACATTTTGCCAGAGTAAACTATAGCCTACTGAGTGATGGCAACAATAGTTTCAAACCCCCTGCCAACACTGACATCAATGACCCCTATACTGATGTGTACACAAATGTGCTGTATAAACACCTATATAAATGTATAGACTCAGCCATACCAGAACAGATCAAATCAAGATCTTCACAAAAAAATAAGCCATCCTAGTGGACATCTAGCATAAATAGGTTATACAATAAGAGAAATAAACTGTTCTCAGAAAACAAGAGGGAATGGTCCCAGCAAAGGAACAAAGGAAGAACTCCCTCCAAAGCATAAACAAGCAGATTAGACATCTTATAAAGTCCTCTACAGCTAATTATGGAACTAAAATTAGCACCCCTAGCTAAGGTAAATCACAAGGCATTCTTTAGCTACATCTGAAATCTAAAAGGGAGGCCCAGCTTTGTGCCGAACTAGCTGTGCATGGTATCGCTTATACTGAATTTGAGGACATCACCAACCTGCTAGCAGATAGGTTTGGTAAAAACTTCACCCCCCCTTGTCCTCACCAATCATATCCCATCACACACCTCTCACCAGTCCTCTGCCTAGTATCTCTAGAGAGCAGGTCATAGCCACACCCTCCAAGGCCAAGAACACAGCCTCTATGGGGCTGGATTACATCCCAGGGTGCTTAGTAAATGGTCTAAAACAGGAGTTAGCAGAACCACTGAGCATACTCTTCAATATCTGTCTAAGCACTGGCTTGGTCCCAGCTGAGTGGAAAACAGCAACCGTAATACCCATGCATAAAGGGGGTCCCTCAACTGACCCCAGGAACTATAGACCCATAAGCCTAACCAGCCTTATCTGCAAGGCCATGGACAGAATCATAATGGGTCTTATTAACAAGGATATAGGTGACCTTCAAACTCTTGATCCAACCCAGTTTGTCTTCATTAAGCAGAGATCTTCCCTGCTAAACCTAGTGGACTTCTTCTAGAATGTCACCAAGGCCCTGAATGAAGGCAAAACAGTTCAAATTTCCTATCTACACCTAGCCAAAGCCTTTGACACAATCCCTCACTCAGACATCATTGGGAAACTCACCCAGCTTTTGTTTAAAATTATTAACATCTTTGCATGAGGATTTAGCCATGAATAATATTTATATGTGCAGCCTGAACTGACACCAACCCGGCTAACAACAGGAAAAACAATGTTCCTACTTAAGAAGTGAACCTGCAAGCTACCTTAAAAATTATAGACCAATAATTTGCCTTCTGAAAATGTATAATCTATACATAGGAACTGATGCTTGCAGAGTTTATAGTAATTTAGAAGAAAACTCAATTATGGCAATTAAGGCTAATAAAAGAAAGTCATATGGAACAAAGAATCATTTGTTGTTAAATAAAGTCATAGTGGAGAACTGTAAAAAGGGGAAGAATCTAAGTATGGCATGGATTGGCTACAAAAAAGCATTTGATAATATCCCACATTTATAGATAAAAGAGTGCTTAAAAATGTATAAGATACAGCCTACACTGATCGAATACATTACAGTGACCATGAAACAGTGGCAGACGACTTTGCAATTAAGCCATGATAAAGGACAAATTATTATTCCAGGGATAAAAATTCAAAGGGAGATATTCCAGGGTGATTCTTTGTCACCGCTGCTATTCTACTACTGCTATGTATACTTTACAGCTTAGGCCATTGCTATAATTTGGCTCCTAGAAAACAACAAAGTCTTAAGGCCACTCATCTTCTCTTTGTCAATGATTTAAAACTGTATAGCTCATCAGATGAGGAACTGAAAGCACAACTGGAAGTTATCAAAACTTTTTCAGATGGAGTGGGAAGTTGGCATACTGGTTAAGGTATTTAGCTTACAGAGATAAGGTGCAGGGTTTGATTCTTACATGGGGTGATTGGCTAGGCTTAAAATGGCCCAAAAGGGCAGTTAGCCTAGAACTAATCTATGAACCTAAGATGATATAAGTATGTAATTTGGTCTTGACAAATGTGCAAAAGCAGCCTTTAAAGCAGGAAAACATCAGTTTGGGACAAGAGTGTGATATAAAAGAACTTGAGCAAAAGGGAGTTTATAAATATTTGGGAACTGATGAAGGATCAGCAATAAAACATGCACAAATCTGAATAAAACTTAGGAATACTTCAGAAGACAAATTAATCCTGAAAACAGCATTGACATCTAGGAACAAAATCCAGGCTTTAAACCTATTTGCTCTTCCCGTCCTAATTTACAGTTTTAGAGTGACTGACTGGCCCCAAAACATGTTGGATAGATCAGATAGGAAAGCAAGAAGGATGCTTCCTGCACACCACATGATTTATAAAAATCAGTGCATACCAAGATTATATACTGCCTGTTCCGAAGGTGGAATGGGCTTCCTTGAAACTGATTACATGTACAGATCTGTAATCTTGGGACTCCACACATATCTGCTGACCTCACAAGACCCAAACAATGAACGTTTTGAAACATAAGGAGAATAATTCTAAGATGACTTCTCTTCTTAATCTAGCAGAAGCATAACGGTGTCAAGTAGAAATGAAAATCAAACCAGAAGCAGATAAAAATCAGGCAGCAACTGAATGTGCCAAAAAATGAAAGAAAGAATATAAGGTGAAGGGCAAGATGAAAAGACAAGAAATGTGGAAAATGCATAAATATAGTTGCAAGTATAAAAAACTTCTGGAAGAACCTCATGTTGATCAGGAACCATTGCGGGAATGGCTAAGGAGAGGTAAATTCAAACCAACAGATGAAAGGTTAATATTGGCGGCCCAAGATATTGGGCTGCATACATGTTGGTTTACAAAGTGCATTGAATGTGGGAGAAATGGACAAATGTAGGTTTTGTAAAACTGAATTGGAAACAGTTACACACTTTATTGTTGGTTGGGACATATGTATGGCAGAAGGACTGTATACTGAAAGGCATAATAATGTGGCAATACTGTTGTACTGGGGATTGTGCAAACATTATGGTACTGAAGTGACTGAGAAACACTGGAAACATGAGCCACAAAGCATCATAGAAACTGATGAAGTTTATATCACATGGCATCATCCATTATCAACTGTTCAACAGATAGATGCTAGAAAACTGGATATAGTGGTCCATGAAAAGAAGGCAAAAATAGCATTGATCATTGAATTCACCACACCCGGTGACTACAGTGTCTTTCGTAAAGAGAGACACAAAGTCATTGAATATCAAGATTTGCAGGCAGAAATGAGAGCAATGTGGAAGAAAGATACCCAGAGAGTCCCAATAGTAGTAGGAGCAATGGGTGTTATAAAAAATAATCTACAATCATATTTAGATATGTTACCAATACATGTAACTCCATAGAAATTGCAGAAAGAGTCATTACTGGGGCACATTGCGGGTGCTGCAAAGAGCACTTCTGGCTGACATCAAAGATTAAAACAATACTAATTTCATAAACTTTAATCATACTTTAACTTTGGAATGGGGTACATTCTCATCATGGTATTAGAAACCCAAAAGATTTGGAGAAATTAAAAACTAGGTATTAACCATTACATTACTAGATGAGTTGCCAGCTGGATCACAAACAGAACACATACACCCGGGGATGCCAACTCTAACAACAAATCTGTTACGAGTGGTGTTCCACAGGAATCTGTGCTAGGCCCCCTACTGTTTGGTATCTGTTTTTCAGAAGTCCAGCTGAAACTAGATGGCCTATGGCTTACCACGTTTGTTGATGAATGCAAACTAGGTGCAATCATCAAATCCCTCAAAGATGTCAACATACTACAAAATGGACTTACACAGAAAAGTGTTGGTGTCAAAGCCACAGACTTAAACTAGTTTATCATCCCCTTTGGCAAAGGAGAACCCCCTGCTAATTACAACATTAATAATATCCATCTAAGTTCAAACCCAGTGGTGAGAGATTTAGGAATGCAAGTTGATAGCAGCCTTAACTTTGATCATCATGTGTCCACAGTAGTAAGGAACAACTAAGTTGCACACCTCATAAGCAAGGGTACAGCATCCAAAGCTAAGGAGGTAATAACTCCCCTGTACTCGGATCTCATCAGATCAATAATAGAGTACAATGCTCTCTTCTTTATGTAGCTCACTAGACATCTGTAGCAACTGAAGAGACCTCAGAGGTTTCTCATCAAGAAAATTCAGGGTCTACATATGATTTACATGGACAGACTGAAGGCCCTTTCACTTTACTCAGTATCGTATAGACTGCTTAGAGATGACTTGTACCTGGCCTACAAAGCAGTCTCAAACCTTGCCTTGATGAAGCTGCTACACATCCGCAAATCCAATGGGACAACAGTCACTCACTCTAGGGATCTTAACTTAGCCTGCAATATTAGCAGGACACGCTGGAGATAAAGACATATATCCGAGAGGTTGTCACTCCTCTGGAACAAACTCCCAATTCATATAAAACAGAGGTCATCAATTACCCTATTTCAGGGTAACCTGGACAATTGAATGGGAAACCATAAATTTACACTGCGGGTTTCACTTATGTCCCTCTTAGACAGGGGCAGCCAGTGCTAATCTTAGATTCATGCACAAACACAGACTATATATCTTGGCCCATAAGATAACAAGGGTATAACATAGCTAGGCTAGTAGAGGCCTTACGGCCAATAGCCTAGTAATCTCCTATGATCCTATGATTCCTCATCTCTCACATTTTAGTTAGGGGTAATAAGACCTAAAGAATGTACCCTTTTATGTTTGCGTGAACAGCTATTGAGTATTTGTTATATCCTGTTTAGCCATACTCCTTATTTTTCACAATTAACAATGTATAGCACTGGGGGTCAGGCTTACACCATAATGTAATGCTGTAGAACAATAAACAGTGGCCTGAACAGCCTTGTTATCCTTTCCTCTCTAGGATTATAGTACCCCTGTTTTTCTGTATTAAATATATAGGCTGAATGTTGTGTACCTATAAGTAGATCTGATGTCTGTCACTCATCCTCACACACTGCAAAGTAGATTAACTGTTTTTTCTGCATCTGTTGGACTTGCATTTGAATGTGCCATTTACCACATACCATATGGTATGCTTGCGCTGTTGGAATGTAGATTCATGCAAGAAAACAGAAGACAATCTAGTGAAGATAGCTTGGGACAGGCAGGAAGAAGGCAAGAGGAAAGGAACATTTCCATCAAAGACATGAATGGATTGTGGGAGAGAAGACGTGTTACGCTCAAGCATGGCTGTCTAAGAAGGTAGGAGAGTGACACTGAATCGGGAAAGATGACAAAAGTTGAGGCAACACCCTGACCCCGTGTAGAAAATTAGAAAAAGGGGATTGATAATGATGATGAGTTGGAATATAAATGCTATGGTAATGAGATGCATAGGATCATGGGTAACACAGAGATTCACTTGTAAATGTTTCTGTCCCAGTGCCACAGTCTCCATTTTCAGTTGTGACTTTATCTAGTGTCTGTACTGAGCTTGAATACTGTATCTTTGTCTGTATACCTCTACTCCTGGAACTCAAACTTCCATCCATGATGTATCTAGAAATCATGTTGATTGGCTACTTTAAAATGTGCACATATATTACATTTGCTTTTGAATTTATGGACTGTGTCATTAATGGAAAAAAGTTCACTTATTAAGTTAAGCATAAATAAAGGAAAAATAAAGCAAATCTCAGGTTTGCATAATCTTTTACTGTTTTATATCAAAGTAAATTAGAAGAATGCTGGAAGAACTTATTTTTAATAACTCATCAGGACTATTTTAAGCATTAAGTACTTTATTACATTGTGTGTTTGAATTTAGGTAAGATAAGAGCAATTCTGGACAATGTTCATTTTATTTTATTTTATAAATAGAATATGATGTTAGGAGGTAAGCCTGGACAATGACCATTTTATTTTATATTTTACCTGGTATATGCTGTGGGGAGATATCCCTTAATTTTGTTCTTCCACCAAATGGGAGAAGAATAAGAAATGCTCCTACATGAGTGTTTTACATTTATATTATATTATATTATATTATATTATATGCTTATGCAAATATCTTATGCAATCATATTATCATCTGCTATATTTTATAACTGTATGTATAAACCACAATACTCATGTAAATATCTTATGTATAGTATGTTAGCAATTGTTTCTGGAGCTTTTCTCCCCGGGCCTCTGCTGAAAATGGACAGCTTTGTCTAGTCGGACTTCCCCAGTAAACAAATGTTAAATAAATAAATAAATATATTATATTTAAGCAATAATCCACAAATGTCTGTGGATATATCAGAATCTGCCCATGTCTGGTGTGGTTTGATCATGAGGATAAAGCATGAGTGATCAAACAAAACCAACACTGGGTAAATCCTGATATACCTACACACAAGAGTGGATTATTGCTATTATACAATGACATTATATAAAAAAGTAAGTTCTTATCTTTCTTAAGTATTTCTTTTGTATGACAGCATTGTGTAGTGTTCCTCTGCATTATTTCTTGTTTACTGCTATATGGGACTTATGTTCTCCCACTTGCACATTACATCAGAACACATTGACGTTACTAAGGATTTTAGAGTCAATGGCCAAAAATTTGTGTTTCACGGCAAATTCAACTGTGACACAATGGGTGTTGTTTATCTGGCTAGGTGTAAGTTGTGTGAATGTTTCTACGTCGGCAAAACTGAGAGACACCTCAGACAGCGGATGTACAAACAATTACACGACATTGAGAAACAGAACTATTCTAATGCTTTGGCAAGACATATTACAGCATTTCCTGGACACTCATTTTTTATTCCTGGTCACTGAACAGGTATGTAAGGGTGTCCGTGGGGGCCCTTGGTCCCTTAAATTAAAGGAAAGGGAACTTATGTGGCAGCTTCAATTGAATGCCTACATTTACCCTGGTTTGAATGAATATTGTGCTTTGAGATGTCTTTTAAAACTTAACTCATTCAATCCAATGGAGCTCAGGAAGTATCTACTGTAACTTCCAATGGGCGGAGCCTAAACCTTTTCACAGAATCGAATTATGTCCTCACATTTCAAACAAATGCTCATATCTCTGGAACCATAAGGATTATGAAAGCAGTATGGATGGTAAACTCTTTAGCCCAAACTATTTTTATAGTGGTAATATTCATTAGGTGCTATGTCTTAAACTGAAATTTGTAAGTCACAGTAAACACATTAACTATTAAATTTGCAATATTTTGCAAACAACTTACAATATCTCAGCAACCACTCAAGTTACACATACTGTCAGCAGCATTTCATTAATCTAGCTGAGAGCTTTCATATGAGGCTAAGGAGTTCTATCTGTGTTACTTCTTCGTTGAGATATTTAGAAAAATTTGAACATTATATCTATGTAAATTAATATCATAAAAACAACAGTTAATATCTATATACCTGCACTAGACAGAGGTCAAATATTAATGCAGTTGAGTTTGCTATTGTGTAATCTTTAAGATGAAATCTTTTAAAACCTTGTACATAGCATGGTTTTTGAATTATTGAATTATTGATGCAAATATAAACAAGCAATATTTGATGCCTAGAGGTATCCGTGGTGGTGCAGTGGTAGCGTTGTTGCCCCACAGCAAGAGATTCTCCCGTTCGATTCTCTGCTGTAGTGTGGGTAGTGCCTTCTGTGTGGAGACTGCATGTCCTCCCCACGGTTGGGTGGGCATTCCAAAGACATGTGTAAATGGGCGTGCCTTTGTTGAAGGTTGAAAGTCAAGCTGGCACCTCAGCGTTCATCAAAATATACTGCCAATCATTAGCGGACCAGAGTTCCACTGTGGCGACCCCTAACCGGAAAAGCCGGAAGACAACAACATTTGATGCCTAGAGGTGTCAGTAAGTGTTAACTGCAAATGTGCCTGGAGACGTCACTCAGATGTAATGAGTTAAATCTTTTGATAGATAGATTCTTCTTTTTTACCCTTTGTGCATTGTAGGGGCATAATATTTGACTTGTTGGCCTTTATTCATACATATTTAAGGTACTAATTGTTTTTTCATTTTAATAGTTCGTTGTCACTATAAATGAGAAAGGAGGATGTGACTTTTTTTTTGCTAGTGATGATACTTTTTGGGGAGGGTTATTTAAAATGAGAGAGTATGTGTGATTATTTTGTCTGAAGAAGTCTATGCATTAATATTAGACAAAAGCACTAACATAAATAAATCTTTCCTTGTGGAATTTTGCCTTTCTGACATTCATTTTTTATTTTTTATTTTTAAACAGCATGCATACTGAACACATAGCCTACTAGCCTGGGAATGTGCATGGATGAGCTATAGAAGACAGTGCCAACAATTCAATGAAATGAACTTGCAAATCACCCAAATAGCATAATCACTGTGCTATGAGGTCCATTTTAGCACAATAAAAAACATTGTTGCCTTACTATAGGAGATCACACTAGGACATGCAATGTAGCAACTGGAATTCAGAATAAAAAAGTAGTTCATAGTGCTATATAGGCATACTGACAACATACAAGACAACTTATAATGGACAATAGGAGTGCATGGTACACAAAAAAGGGGTCATGAAAGCAACAGTTTCAGATACTGGTAGTGAACTGTGTGAGATAAAAGTGAAAAAGGGCATGCAATGTTGCTCTTCTGCTGGGGGGGGTGCTGAATGTCAGGTTGCAAAGCACAAGGCCATCCCAGGTTACTGTACTGATGTTGTGGAGGGATTACTGTCTGCACATTGAACACCACACCGGCCACACACTGTCCCCATAGAATCATGCTCATTGCAACCTGCAGTATGATGGATATTATGGAATTGTACAATGCAGTTGCACATGGGTTAGTAGTTAAATAGCAAAGAGAGGTTGACAGTGCTGAGGTCATTGGTGTCTGTCAAGAAAAGACATGCATACATGTATAGTTGTGTATTTCTATTGCCCAGAGGTGTACATGTTCTGTCATGGGACCAAAGGAAGATCAATGCCTGGAAAAGCTCACAGTAGTGGAGATGGAGGTCCTGCTGCATGTGCTACGCACACATAAGATGCATATCCTTGACAAAGGTAAAGCAGATAAGACATTCTGGGATAAAGTATGGCATGGAGTTGTGCAGGACATCAGTCGATAGTAAGACATTGGTACAGGTTCACCGCAGGATCACTGATATAATACTGCATGCTAAGACTAAGACACTGGATATTATCAGAGACAGGTCCACTACAGATGGTGGAACACCAACACAGAGGCATCCCAGAGATATGAAAGAGTTGCTAGCTTTCATGTCTGGGGTCGGTGAGAGATTCTACATATCTAGAGGTGTGTTGTGTGTAGGAGCTGAAAATTAAATGACATTTCCCCAGGTTAGTATTACCCTGTTCCAGTACCATTGTACAGAGTCACATGAGTGCGCCCTTTTTGTTCAGCAGAACACCTATGCATAGCAGTGCATAAGGTACATCTGGGCTGAGACTCTGGCAACCTGCTCCACAAGGTATGTATGTGTACATAGGACAACCATATTATTGACATGTAGCTGTATGTTTGCCAAGTGTTGATGCAAGCGTCACAGACGAGCCAGCATTGCTTCAGGTAAATTATCATTACTCTTTCATAGGGTCCACTTGTTGAGAGCCCAGCACAATGGATAAGCAAATGCTAGCTCTCAGCATGTCACCTGTGGTTGACAAAGATGACTTCCTTCACATCTTCACATGGCATACTCCAGTGGCACAGTGGAATTGTCAGCAACACTCACAGACCTAATATTGGAGAAGTACAGATAATAGAGTAGGGTGAACATCTTTCCTTCACTGTGTTTAGCTCTGGATGGGCTGTACATGTTAGCTCCACCCAGGCTATACAGAAGGCACCATGGCAGATGCCATCCATGAGACATACAGCCTCTGAGATGTGTGCTTCCACCATGGGAAAGAGGTCTGTAGGTGGTCATCACTGCAATGATTCCAGGACATTCTCCAATCTAGATATAAATGATGATATCAATCCGTGGATGTGCAGGTCATTGATCCAAGCACAAAAAGTCACTGCAAGCACCACTTTGGACTTGTTAAGTCTGCCATGGGGCCTATGTAAGGACTTCCAACAGTTGCAGGACCTATGTAACATCTTGCAACACATGCTGGAGGACATTCCATATAGAAATGTACAGCAGCCATGCCTGCTCAGGGCAGTGGTGGTCATAGTTACATCCACTTCTTCCTCCATTATGGTACTGGCTAACACCCACAATGCCCATGGCTAGATACACAGTACAGTCAGAAGTTAGGTGTACACAAATGACATGTACTGTCACTGACACTGCACCACTGGCCATGGCTGCCTCCATCTCATGCACTAAAACTCCCTTGATGGTGACCAACACTTTTTGGCTCCACAGCAGGGATGCTGCACCAGGGCAGCCTCTCTGGGTCCCAACGTCGATACCATACCTAATATTTCTTCGCATACTGAGGCCAACCACTAGCCATGGACATTTATGGGATCATGGTTGGCAATCATCTACTACTTCCCTACATGAAGAGGCCTAGTGTCATTCCCGTACATGATCACTTAGTGCTACAGTAGCCATCTGATGTGATATCTCCAGTTCTGATACTGCAGGGTCACTTGGGTATGCCTGGCCAATGTTCATGCCTTGGAAGTTCCATCCCAACCCAAGAGGATGTGATGTTTGATTCCAGACACTTTATAGACACAAATAAGGCTATCGTGTCCACATTTTCCTCCACCCATGACTGCTGCAGTGACCTCCCTTGCTAATGCAGTGCTATGAAATATTGTAGTATGGGATGTCTAGGTTTGGTTCCCTTGAGGACTATAGTTTGTTACACATAACCACAATTGTAAAAAGGTGATTTTCCATTGCACAGCATATTACAAAGGGTATGCCATCTAGGTCCAGAGATATGATCATTCTACTGTATTCTGCACTCATCAGGTTGATCATTGAGTATAATACCTCTTCAGTATGCACCTGCCCAGATATTTCCTAGAACTCAAATGTCCACAATGATTTTTTATTAAGAAAATCAAGGGCCCAAATCATAAATAAACTATGCACACCATCTCAAAGCCTTCTCCCTCTTCTTGGTGTCATGTAGGCTACTGAGAGATGATCTCTACTTCACTTACAGACCCTCAAAAGTCCATCTTATCAGACATATTGCACATTTGTAAGTGCAATAATGGCATAAATACTTGCTCAAGAGATTCATATCTCTTTTATAACATAAATAGAA
>NC_056730.1:601559931-601599931 GCF_019279795.1 Protopterus annectens | reverse complement strand
TTGTCCTGGGCGTTTTTGTTTTTGAACAATCTTTGGCTCAGGATGTGGCTGATTTTTGCCGTTTGCTTAATCTGAAATTGTTTTTTGCTAATAATGATAGCACTACATTTCAGGAATTTAAGTTTAAGCGATCGACTTTTAATCCACCTATGACGCATCTGGTGGGGGGTTTTCAGAAAAGTGTATTACATGATATACACTGTTATCTTAAGGATTTTCCTATTTCACATCATAATTTATCTACGGAAGAAACACGGAGTCTTGAGGAACTTATTAACAACAAAGATTTGGTTATCACACAAGCTGATAAGGGTGGGGCGGTGGTCATAATGGATAAGAGTACTTATGATAAGGAGGCCATGAGACAATTGGGGGATACAGAATATTATATGCGGATGCCTGTGGATCCTTCTCCTCATTTTCAAGGTAAAATTGCACAGTTTTTGACTGATGCCATGGAGGAGGGTATAATTACACAATCTATTAAGGAACAATTAACAGTTACATCACCTAAGAGACAATATTTTTATTTGTTACCCAAGATACATAAAAATTCCACCAATCCACCTGGCCGACCCATTGTCTCTGGACATGGGTCCCTTACAGAACCATTGTCCGAATACCTCACTCAATATTTAAAACCAATACTCCTGTCTATACGAGCTAGAATTCAAGACACTACCCAGTTTTTGGAGATTATTAATGATACTCAACTTGAACCCCACTGGCTATTATGTACTTTGGACATTACCTCTCTTTACACCAATATTCCACATTGGGCGGGTTTACAAGCTTTGGACTATTGGTTGGCTAGATCTGGTTTATATCTACCTGGATTTAATACCTATTTAGTATGTCTCACAGAATATGTGTTGACTAGTAATGTTTTTTATTATCAAAATGAATGCTTTTGGCAAACTAAAGGGACCGCTATGGGTGCGTCTTTCGCACCCATTTATGTGGATCTCTTTATGGCATATATTGAAGAGATTATGATATATGATAATAGTCATAATATTTATATGTGTGAGATGGACATCTGGCGTCGTTATCTGGATGATTGTTGGTTGGTGTGGAAAGCAGATGAGTACTATCTTAAGGAGTTTCTGGATTACCTCAATAACAATATATGGGGCATTGAATTTAAGTTGACCTACAATAGATCCAGGATGTTATTCCTGGATGTTGAGATCAATAGAAATGAGGATGATACTTTGTCCACTACGTTATTTGGGAAATTTCCAGAATTTAACTCCTTGTTACATGCCACCAGCTTCCACCCACAACATATCATCCAGAATATAACTAAATCTCAGTTTTTAAGAGCCAGAAGAATTTGTTCCAACCAACAGTCATATGTCCCAATTCGGGATGACTTGGTTAGAAGATTTATTGATAGGGGTTATCGTCCAGGTACAGTTCATTTGGCCAAACAGTGGGCTTCAAATCTTAATAGACAGGATTTGTTATCTTACAAAGTTAGAAATAAGAATTTGACTCAACAGCCCTTACATCTGGTTACTACCTATGGACGCAACACACATGGTTTCATGAATATTATACAGAGACATTGGAATGTGTTGAGGGCGGATACTAAACTAAATTCCCTTCTTTCGGATAGATGTTCCTTTTCATTTAGACGGGGTCAAACTATTGGTTCTAAACTCAGTCATTATAAGAGGGTTTGCTTTGATACCAAATCTTTTACCCAACTGTCTCTGAGAGGGGGACCTATTCTAGGTTGTATTCCATGTGGACATTGCTCATTTTGTACCCGGGTTTTACATGCAAGGGAATTCAGTAGTAAAAACACTTCGGAGGTCTTTGATATTAAATTTTGGGCCAATTGCAGTACTGAGTGGGTCATATATTTGGTAACCTGTACTTGTTCTGCCTTTTATGTAGGCCAGACCTCCAGAACATTTAATCTGAGAATATGTGAACATTTGAGTGACATTAAAAACAAACGTTTGACCAATGCATTGTATAAACATTGTGTACAACATGCAGCAGCCTCCTTTAAGTTTGTTATTATTGATTGTATCAAGGGTACTTGTAAAGATAAACACCAATGGCATGAAATTCTTTGTTTTAAGGAGAAAAAATGGATTGTGAAACTAGGAGCTCTATTTTCACCTGGGCTTAATGACCAATTTTAAATCTTGGATTTTGATTGGTTCTTATGTGGTTTTCTACTATATATATGCTAATATTCAATTATTCTGATTGTTTGATTTTTTTGATTCTCACTGATGATTCTCACTGATGAAGGCTCTGTGGAGCCGAAACCGGTCTGAATGTGTTACTGATTGTGCTATTTTAGCTACATATATACTTTTGTACCAGAGGGGCTTTGTCCTGCTTTGTGAATAAACTCCAATTGCATTTTTATGCATGTTGGCATTTCCCAACACTTGCTGGCTTTTTCGTTTTTGGATTACTTGAATCTTCTGCCGGGCAAGAGCTTCATGTGCACCTGCTTTGTGTGTTTTTTAATGGTACCCAAGTTTTTTTCCACATCCAAAGATGTGATAGGTTGATTGATGATTTTTAATTCTCTCTTGACATGTGTGTATCGTGTATGTATATCTATTTTAGTTCCTTACTTGCCCAGTAAACTCCATGGATAGTGGAGGCTGTTCATGGAATCACTATAGGTGTCGGATGTGACCTATTAGTTTGGATAGACAGAGAAATAAATACTAACTCTGAAATTGCTGTATCTCAGCATATTTGATTGAAGTACAGCAGTCACATATGTAGTATATATATAATTAGTGGGGATGAGGAGGGTACAACCTGTCTCCAAAAAAATGTTTTTATTTTGCAGCAGAGAGGTTTGCACATCTCTGTTATTTTTTGGAGATCTGACATAATTTCTTTCAATTCTGGGACTTGAAGCATTGAACATTGAACTTCTAACATGTTGACCTAAATCATCGATGAGCAGAGCTATGCGAAGGACCAACACTCAATGACATGTGAAAAGTAATATTATTGATGATTTCTTGATATTGTTTTAGCAGTATGGTGAAAGTTATGTTAACATCTTTTAGGTTTATTACTAATTATGTATTTTAGTTGCATATTTTAGACTTTTAGTTTTAGTTTCATTTTGCTAGTAACAGCCTTTTTCAAAATGTGTATTTCCAGTTGTGATTTTCTTTTATGTTTTATTATTTTTAATTTTTATACTAATTTTCATAAAATGAATTTGTAAGGAATTGATTTATATGGTTGTAATTATTTTCCTGAGGTTCACCCCTATTTTTAACATGTCAAATGAATGAAATTGTATTTATTTATTTATTTATTTATTTTTGTGCATGAGCTACATTAATTGTTGACATGCAGAGTGGTGGTAAATGTCTAATACAGAGGGGAATAAATATGGGATACTATACTCTAAAATCTGTATAAATACTACTTTGGTTCTGCTCTGAATCGAAATCCTGTATGTCTAGTGGGAGTAATCCAATTAGCAAAAACAAGTAAACCATTGATTAATTAACCCAAAAAAAAAAACATGTTGCATGGCTGCATCGACAAAAATCGTTACCAAATAAATAAAAAGTCTGCTCAGAAAATACAAGGAAATTTAATAATTGGTTTGGCATTATTATCTAACATGGATCAACCACAAGACTTCATCAGAACATATGATTATTACATGCCATCCATTTAAAAAGCTGTGTCAAATGTCCTTGAAAAGTTATCCTCCTGTTGCATCTTGGTTTACTGTTAGATCTAATCCTTATCTTCCGAGACTTGGGACTCCCATCAGAAAGTACTGCAAGCAGGTTGGCATTAACCTACACCAAGTTAGTTAGGCTCCAGTTACACTTATAGTGGAATTCTGAAAGGGTAGGAGAATAGGTCACATATCATCTGTTAGATTCACCACTTTTAATAAAATGATAAATATAAAATAAAGTAGCAGAATAACTGTTTTCATCTGTAAACATATCACTTAGGAATTCAGACAGTAAAATGCACTATGGATTGGTGTGTGACATGAACAATTTTGTACTGTACGTTAAGATGAAGATTTTTGTGATGAATGGTGATGCCATAAATCACAAACCATAATCCCTCATCCTACAGTACACTTTACCGGACATCTATCTCTAAAACAACATGCAACCTGTAGGAGTAGCATCCACTTATTCAATTTATCAGTTTTCTTGTTTGTTTTAGTTTAGATTCACTGATTTTCATATATTTCAGAGGATAGATAGATGACTAAATTGCATGTTGAACAGGGTTTTATGCAATCTACTCAACATTTCATGAATTAGCTGCCTCATGAGCAGTATTCTGATATAGATCTAGGATATAGTTCATTCTTATTTTTAAAGTGTCAGGTAATTCTCTGATGATAGTTGTGTTTACATATGTTAGGATTTTAGCATTTTTAGTTAGTTTAGGGGAGGTTTGAAAGAGTCATTGGTGTGGAGTAACATGCCAAACTGAGCAATTACCCCACACCTTTGTCAAAAAAGTAGGTTTCTACCAGTCCACATTCAGCATACACTAATGGGGACTGGTGTATTCCTATACCATATTAGAAAAGGGGAATCATGCTCAGCATGGAAGACTCACCAATGTATGAACTGAAATGGCAGTGTAGTCCATTGAAATGAATAAGCTTCTCAGCAAGGTGGAAACTCTACCTGTATGTGGAACTAGGTACTGCAGACAGTACCTGCAGAGAAGCCACACTGCTTTCAGAACCTAGCTCCCGATACACATGGAACTGTACTGAAGGTTTTGGGAACTGAAGAGCATGTCTGTGACAGAGCATGTACTGTTAATAAGCAGTGCAAGCCATCCCCCAAACGGCCTCGGGGATGGCTTGCTTTAGTATTATGTTAAAGTAGATTAAATTCCCTGATGGACTAGTGGCCCTGTATTCCTGCCCCTCTCCCTAGGTGGGATGAATGCATGTGTGACATCCATGCTGTCACTCTGCATTCCCCAGTTCATTCAACCTGTAGATCTCTTACAGGAAGTGGCCTATTGGCTTTGCAGCTAATTCTGTATTTCAAACGTGGTATTCCAAGCAAGTTCTATGCCTTTAATTCCAGGTCTGACATACAGATAGAGCAGCTGTGTAAGAGAACTCTAGCCAGACTCAGTGACTCTGCCAAGTCATTGGGCAATTTCATAATTATTCTTATAACAATTAATGAGATTTGGTAAGACAGAAGTTTTAGAAATTTGATTAACTTGTCTGAGCAGAATGAGCCCTTATTCAATCGAATACCATGTCATTAAAATACATAATTTTCCACAAATCCTGCCCTTTTTGATGATGTCATCCTGGAGGGCAGGGTTCATTTCATTTTTCAGTGTAGTGGCAGCAGAATGGCAAAGGCTGTTCACTCTCATTTTGCAGCTTTTATGGAATTTGGCCTTTAATCTTTGTCACAGTACATTTTTAGATTTTGGTCTCTGTTTTTGCTAGTAATGCCATATCTTGATTGTATAGGTGTAGTGTTTGTTTTATTTTACTTTTTTTATGTTTGTGATCATCATAAATTTGATTTGTTCGAATAATATTGCTTTTTGAAGGGTGTATCTTGCATGTGTAATGTGTGAAGTTTCAGTTTTTCCCTTTTGATATGAGTGTGATGTCATTTTTATATAACATTAATAGAGCAGTGATTAATGCCTGATGACACAGGCAGGATGGTGATAAAAAAACAGATCTGCAGTTAAGACCAGGCAGGCAGGTTTATTAGTGTCTGTTATTAGGGCAAATATGAACATCTGTATTCTTTTTTGGGTATGCATTTGTATTATAAGGTGTTGTCTGATCCTACACTAATAGATCTGGTACAGATCTGCAAACCAAATAGCATCAGAAATACCCAATCTAGGGACCTAAACCTCATCTGCAACATACACAGGACACACTGGAGTCACAGGTATGTGGTATTCCCTTTCCTGGCTCACCCTTGTCATCCACATAAAGCGAAGTTCATTGCTAAACCTATTCAAGAATAGCTTGGACTAATGTAAGGGAAATCGCAAATTTACCTCTGGTTTGATGCTTATGTCTCTAATGAACAGCAGTAGTTTGTAAATGCTTGATGTGTACATACCATAATATTCCTTGGGGTACTGATGCATG
Source organism: Protopterus annectens (assembly GCF_019279795.1). Taxonomy (NCBI): domain Eukaryota; kingdom Metazoa; phylum Chordata; order Ceratodontiformes; family Protopteridae; genus Protopterus; species Protopterus annectens. Next base: position 601,593,795 of record NC_056730.1, on the reverse strand, counting down.
TGAGCAATATTTTGGTACATATAGAGTAAGTCTGGCTAGGTTTTAAATGTCTCCCTCGGATGATAGCCAAGTAACCATCTATGAACCTATAAATCTGTTGCTTCATTGACCATTGGGTAGATTGTAAATTTGGTCAGAAACGCATTATACCCTTTGTACTTTGCATCAATGCAAGTAATTGTGGGTGTAGAGATGGAACCATATTTGAGTATATGCTTGTTTGTGTAAAAGAGTATATGCCTGGATGTGTATTTATGAGGTGACATCTACTGGTAGTATCACAGCAAATGTCAGCTGTGCATAATGGATAAAGTTTGCCATTTTTTTTACCTAGAAGATTGGCCTTCTTGTGTAGTGCCTTAGTGAGTGTTATTTATCATTTATTAATGTCAGATCTTTGTGGATGTATTTTTCAATGCCACTAGGTCATATAGTAGACAACAGATCAAAAACTAAAATTAAAACAAAAACTACAATCTAGACACATTATTGTTGTCATGTTTTGTCATCTTTTTATAACAGATGACCAAGTAATATTGTGTGTCTCACGCTACAAGCATACCTTATAGTTAACCAGAAGAAAATATCAGTACATGTATACATCAGTAGAGATAAATTTCTGGCATGACACATGGTAGTTTATAGTGTCCTTACTTTCACATTGCGTAAGGATTTGGGCCCCTGTTGTTTTTGACACATATGTACATGCTGGTAGATCTCATTAGAAGCTTGTCTTATAACCTTGAATGGCATATAATAATGCATGGTTGTGCTATACTGCTAGGTTATGTTATACATGGTTTCATCATGTAAAATGACTTGTATTTCAATTAACAAACATGCCAGCACTCCACATTCTGAGAAAGATTTATCTTATAGTTATTCAATAGGCTTTCACTCCAGTATGCTTCAGCAGTCTAAGAGCAATATGGCAGCGATATCTACTGAAAGCAAACAAATACATCCCATGGTATGCTCAAAATATAAAGATATCACACTAATTTATAAGAGGCCTCAAAGTATATTTATAATAAAATATACACATCTGCTGGTACTGAAACAGGCCCTGGTATTCACAGACATGATGCACCAATGTGTACAAGCATCTTGTTCAATATGCCTTGCATGAGAGCTCCCACTGCACAGATTCATATGGGTGCCAGAAAGCAGCTGCTATCCCATGTTCTTGAATGGCACACAGGTATGTCAGTACCACACAGTGTACCAAGCACACATGTGTTAGGATGTATGATAATACTATGAAGAAAGACAGTTCTACACAATACAGGCATAATATGTCTTACTGGGCTGCCTTTCATTACTGCATTGGGTCTTCTGTTTTGTTTGAGAACAAGACAGTCATGGCATCTCATTATATTTTATCCCCTTTTTAAACTTTTTCTATTTTAGGTCTCATGAGCCTTGGTTTGATTTAGAATTTCATGACGTGGTGGACTGAATGATGTCTGAAGCACAGGTAGCATTGCTCTGGACAGCCTGATGATAGACTTGGCCTGGGTAATCACTATTCACATGATCATGCAGAGTTATCTCAAAAGAGGTAAACATACTTTTCGCAGGAGTTCTCTGACACAACAAACTTACCATTGGTTCTTTTCCTGGTGATTGGGAAGCAATGAAGTTCAGACTATCTGGCCACCCATAAAGATGTTTCAATTCTTGCACATGATTTAATTGCTCTGTCTATTAGTATCAAGCTTGCCTCATTTAGGATGGGCTTGTCTTTACATATGTACCAGAAGGGCATCCAGTTGCTACTGAAGATGAGTGTCAGTTTTCAAAATGGTGTAGCTTTCTACAGTACAGGGTTGAAAATGGTACCCTTCTAGGTCCGTCCATGTGAACATGTACTTGCTGTGAAAATATGTGCCCTACTAGTCTGGTATTATCCTGCAGAGATGCACTGGACTCATTCTTATAATGGATTGTTGTTGCTTTGCTGTCTTTCTATAGGATTTTTTTTTATTTTTGTATTAAAGGAGGCCTTGATTTCTTCTATCCTGAAAAAGTTTGGCCTTTCCCTCTTGGGTGAAGTACTGGAAAAGGGTGGTTTATGAGCAGATAGATCTTATTTTTGAGAAAATAATTCACAAGATCCATTTCACAGTGGTTTCAGTCTAGACACTGTGCTGAAATAGCCCTTATTAGGGATTTTGGCAATCATTTTATGGGAAGGGAATTCTGTGCTCTGTTGGTCCTACTTAATCTCTCATATACATCCAAGATCTGTTTCTCCATTTAAATTCTTGCTGTTGCATCATGGCTGTCATCCTTTATTAGTCTGCCTCATATCTTCCTAGGTGTACTGAAACAGTAATGTCAAACTGAACTTCTTTCCTCCCTACCCTGTCTCCCATGATGTTCTGTAGAAGTCCATCTTGTACATATTATTATTCATTGCATGTGTACTTCCTCTGGAAGATGTTATTCAAATAAAAGGTTTACACTGTCTCAATATTTATGCTGATAACATATACAATTTTCTGAGGAATCTATGTCTGATACTAACAATCTATCCTGCAACTTACAATTGTTGGTAACAAAAGTGCATCTATTATCGGATGAGAACCAATTGCTTAGAGGTCACTGTACTATATACAGTTGCTACATTTATACATGCCACACATAGGTTCATCAATTAGTACTAGGCTAAATGGCATTGCTTAGAGGTCACTATACTATATATACTATATACAGTTGCTACATTTATACATGCCACACATAGGTTCATCAATTAGCACTAGGCTAACTGGCCTTGTTGGCCATTTTAATCTTAGCCAACTAGGCCATGTGAGAATCAAACCTTGCACCTTGTATGTTTAAAGTAAGCACCTTAACCACTATGCTAGATTTCTAATGTAATTTAGTGAGGGGTAAAACCTAGAATTCCTGTTGAAGGTGTGCACCTTGGGCATTGTTTTTGATGGGTCTATATTAAGAAGACAAACATTTACTTACCCGAATGCCTAAACATTGACCCGTCTTCATTGAACTGCAAAAACATCGATCGTCCAGAAGTGTGAAAGAAAAAACATTGAATTGTCATGGTTGGCCCTTCTGCAGTATAGCTCCGTAAGGTAAGTGTGCGATAGTTACGGACCTTAGGTTTAGGGTGCGGGTTAAGGTAAGTGCATAGATGGTAATGTATGTTAGAACTAGTGTAGGGTTTTGTTAAGTATATGTGTGTGGATTATTTAGTTTGTTTGGGTTTAGCTTTTTAAGGTAAGTGTGCGATAGTTACAGAACTTAGGGTTAGGGTGCGGATTAAGTTAAGTGCATACATGGTAGTATATGTAAGATTTAGTGTAGGGTTAGAAGTAGGGTTTAGTTTAGGGTTAGAATTAGGGTTTTGGTTAGTGTATGTATGTATGTGGTTTATTTAGTTTGTTTATGTAGGTAGTATATAGCGGGTGGTGGGGTGGGACAAGTATGACAGTTTGACTTTTTGAATTTTGCGGTTTAGAGTGTTTGGTGTATATGCGATTCGCGGAATAGGTGATGACGTTTAAGTATTCAGGTAAGTAAACTTTCATCTTTATAATATAGACCCGTTTTTGATAACAAGTTAACACTTGAGCACCAGACTTCAGTTGCTATCAAGTATTCCTCCTTCCACCTAAGGATCACCCCTTATTAAGTACATTATTCCTGCTGTAGACCCTCCAGTAATGATTTTTTTCACTAGTTCCCTTTCATCTAGACTACTGTAATATAATATACTTTGGACTCCTTACTGTGAACTTGACTATAGACAGCTGTTTCAAAACTCTGCAGGCCAGCTACCTACTCAAATATCTGGATAGCAAAGTAAAGCACCAATTTGAACAAAATAAAAACAATGGGAGTATTGCAGTAAATATGAACAAAAAAATTAACAAAACCAAAGAAGCATGTCAGCTGAGTCATCTTGTGGTCAGCATGATACAATACTTGTAGTACAAAGTAATAGAATGGGTTTCTCAACTGCATTTAAACTGGCTTATACTATTTATTCCAATAATATTAAACTATCATTACAGATAACTTGAAAATAAAAGGTAGAGTGACTTCATTAAATTTTAGGTGAATCCACTGTATTTGTCAATATGAAGAGAAACAATTTAAAACAGTTGTTACAAATTTCATTTAAAGATAAACCAGGAATGAACAATGTCAAACGTTGTGGGGCATATAGATATGGCACAAGCACTTACTGTCTATTGGGGATAATATCTCAATAGGTATTTGTACAGTGCCTTATAAAATGTACAGTAATCAATACTGTTTAACACAACATTTATTCAAATTAGCAGATTTCATGTGGGCCATCCATTAGTTTTTTTTTTCTATGTGGAAAAGAAGTATGGCCTAAGATTGCTGTGTTTTTGTACTTTGTATTTAGTTAAGAGGAGCTATATTTGAGAATGATTATAGACTGTGCATCACATTACTTGTGATCTTTCTAATATGATGCATTGTTTTGAATTGTATGCATTCTGATGAAGTATTTTATGCATTATAAGATGAAAGTATTTGATCTACTAAAAACTTTAAGTGAGAGGTAGGTACTTCATGGGCAGACAGAAACATGGATGCACACACACACACACACACACACACACACACACACACACACACACACACACACACACACACACACACACACACAAACACACAATAAACTATGTATGCCTGTACACATTGTTCATAGGTTCATAGGTTCATAGGTTTATACTAGGCTATCTGCCCTAAGGCATTTATAAGCCTAGCAATTTTTTTGGCTACCTCGCCCCCTTATATGAAAAATACGCCTGTGCCCATTTGTTTGTTGTGCTCCAGCAGTGACACACAGAGATGATTCCCGGGATAAACCCACGATCTCCCATCCACAGGTCAAGATTTCTCTTGAACAGAGCCAGCGAGGTGCTCTGCCTCACATGGACCGGGATTTTTATTCACAGCATAGGGAGTCTCTCTGTGATAAATCTATCCCTCCAGCACGTCCTTTTTATATCGCTTGCTCGTACTAAGGTTTAAGTCGCTTGCTCTAGTGGTTTTGGTGGATTTGGATTTTTGAGGTGGAGCATGTCCATTAATTCTTGGACATGGCAGCAGTATGTCAGGGCACATGTCACCTCTGAGCAGGCGGTTGGCCTTGTATGTCAGGCAATATGTCACCTCTGAGCAGACGGTATGCAACTGAATAGAGCTGGAGTTTCTTCAATCTGGCAGCATATGACAGATTTTCCCTTCCCTTTCTTCCTTTTTCCTTTTTGGGAGGAACTTTGGGGTCTTGATGTTTGCAGAGATTGGGTGAGAATGATGGAGAGCATTGTACTCTATCACATTGGTCTGATAGTAGGAAGTACAGGGAACAATGAGACCACCTCTAGATGATGATGATGAATCCATGATCAGGTGGCAATGTAGAAGGTCTTTTCTAACCACTTTAGCAAGCGGAGTGTCAAAAGAAAGGCCACTGTCAACCTGGGTCCCCAGGTCCCTGATAACCTCTTCTGTGCTGCTTAGTTTGCCACCTATATGGTGGTAGCTTGGGGTTACCTTGTTTTTCCCAAGGGTATGACTATACATTTTTTGGCATTTAACTTCAGGCCATGGCTCTGTCACCAGCTATCTGTTTCCATGAGTCCCTTCTGAAGGATATCCGTGTCCAATGCACTTTCCACTATGGCCCAGTTTGCAGTCATCTGCAAACTTTGTCAGCCAAAGTCCTCCCATGTTGACTGGTACTCTGAGAAGTAGATGCCGAACAATAGGGGCCAAGGACCGAGCCCTGTGGGACACCACTTGTGACCAGCTTTGGACCTGACATAGCCACAGCAACCACCCTGTGGTGGGTGTCCTTAAGCTAGTTTGCGGCAAACCCATCTTGGTACATTTTGTTTTTTTTAAGCTGGTTTTTTTTACACACACCAGTGGGGCATTGTGTTGAAGGCCTTTTGCAAGGTCAAGGTAGGCTGTATGGACTGCCTTTCCTCATCAATGGCCTTGGTGACTGTTTCAAGAAGTCAACCAAGTTCAAAATGATCTTTGGACGGCCAAACTGGGTCGGATCCAATGTCTGCAAGTCCCCCCTATATCTTGTTTATGAGTTCATTATGATCTCTCCATAGCTTTGCAGACTAGGACTTGTTGCTTATGGGGGGGTGTAATTACTAGGTCCGTGAGAGGCACTGCCTTTGTGGGAGTGGGACCACAGCTGCCATGACGCCACTCCCTGGGCACGTATCTGGTAAGGCTGAGATAAACAACAGCAGCCTATGTGTGGGGTTTAATTCCTCATTTAGCTCGTGTAGCAGCACACAGCCGGGGACACCATCCGGTCCCATTGATACTGTGTTTTAGCTACTTTAGAGAGCTTTCACTAGAGCATTTATTTGAGATGTCTGGGAGGCTACACTGCTCTGATAGGCTTCTCTCTGATGGGTGTGAAGTTTAGGGTTTTGCACTGACCTGTCGTCTGCCAGTATGTTGGCAATGTCTGTGGGTTCAGTTTTTTTTGTTTTTTTTTGACTCATTCTGAGCATATCTCTGTTTCATTCAGAGTTTCAACCATAACATAAAAAAAAAAGGCCTTTGTGATTTCCTGAACAATTTTTCTTTTTTCTCTCAAAAAATCTCAAAAAAAATTTTAGTTGATTTTATGAGTGCTCGTATTTTTTTACTAATAATGATCAGGGGTGACTTCCCTTTTATGGATTTTGTTCTATCATGTAATATCATGTTTTTAACCTCAGCTTTGGCCAGCTAAGAACTTGGTTATATTCAGCTGGACGTATAAGAGAATTTAAGTACCTTTATCTGCACTTTTTTTAAAAAAAATACAGTATTTAATTTGATTTAAACTGTGTTGAAGGAATATTTAACTCAAGTGGCAGTTATTCTGCTCTTTTAGTAACTGAAACTGGAAGCTAGTGTGTTGTTGCTAGTAATTACAGTTGTGGGGTAGCCACATCTTTTGATTCTGTCCCCTTGCCTTTTTAAGTGGTGCATTGTGAAATTTTATTGCTTAAAAACCTCAGCTTTGGCCAGCTAAGAACTTGGTTATATTCAACTGGATGTATAAGAGAATTTAAGTACCTTTATCTGCACTTTTTTAAAAAAAAATACAGTATTTAATTTGATTTAAACTGTGTTGAAGGAATATTTAACTCAAGTGGCAGTTATTCTGCTCTTTAGTAACTTGAACTGAAGCTATTGTGTTTGTGTATGTTTGTGTGGCTGTATGCGCGTATTTACTTTTGAAAGCTGGTTTGTGATTTCACCTAACACATTTTCATGCTGGGAATAGATAACAGAAGATTATGATAAAATAACTGATCAAAATTTGTTGTAGTTCATGGATCTTCATCTGTTATATATACTAAAACTTACAGAAAAGAAAGAAAAGGTGCAGGAATGTGAACTACTTCATTTGCTTTGAAAGCTAATAAAGCACTTAGACAGTGCTGTCTAACAGACAGCCGCATTCTTCAGACCTTCTTTTGCTTAAGTATTCTGAGGGTCAGGGAGAACAATATATCCAAAATTAGCAAGTTTTTTTTTTTTGTTTGTTTTAAGTATTGCTCTGATTCATGAACAAGAGTCCAGCACTTTGACCAAGGAGACTGCAATATTCCACAAAACACAACCATCTGGTACGATCAAGACTTTCAAGTTCATTGTTTACACAAAGTCAAGATAAAAACAAAAAAAAATAAAGCACTTTCATCCTTTCCATATAACAGGACTTCATTAGAGTTAATGGACATGTGCAACAGCTTCCTTTAAAAACTAGTACTTTCCATCACCCATTAATTAACCAATTAAAATTCGTAAACAGTTGTACATTAGAACAATAAAATCACCCATTACTTTCACATATATATATATATATATATATATATATATAATAGGTTGATATAAATGGTATTGTTTATATTACATAATATTAACAAATAAATAAGGCCTCTAGGATTCCAAAATTTGATCATTAGAATTTATATTTATCTAATCCATTGTCTTAATATTCCAGTGCCGTCAATCTCAAACCACATACCATGGATACTATGGTCCCATGGCATGTGTTCTTAACTGCCACTGTAGCTCCTTACATTCTAATCATACTTTTCATCGTTGTCCTCTTGTATTCAATTCAACTACATGAATCACAAGAAATCCAAAACTGTGTCCCTCAAATTTTTGTATATGTCTCCATAAGGCATTCTTTTGATCTTGAACTCTGATATCATGGAGACGTTTGTAGATCCTATACTTAATGGACATCACTGCTTTGCCTATATTAAAAACAGAGACAGGTCCTACATTGTGCTACATAAACCACTCTTTGGGATTAATAATTGTAATACTTTTAAGGCTTTCCACTCTTCCATAACCACTAATATTAGTGCTTGCACTCTCCTTTATGTGGGAACAATATTTGCATCTCCCACATCTGTATGTACCACCTTATTGAACCTCCTAGATAAAATTCTTACCATTCAATGTTTTTTATACTTAAATCCTTTTTGTAAATAATACATGGGGCTTTTCTAAGTTTTTGTTCATCAATTCCACTTACCTCAGAAATCTTCCATTTTCTCACACAATTTCTTTAATCATTTCTGCATCACTGTTATAGGGCAAAACAACCCCCTTAGTATACTTATTGTTGTATTCTGTTTTATTACCAATATCTGTGTCTATTCTAAGTTTTTACATCCAATAAATGTTTTAAACCCTGCTTTTTCTTTTGTCATAGACTTCTGAAGAATCTTTTCCAGAAATCTATCAGGCTATCCCTGTTGGTCAACATAACTCTCAGTTGATCCCCTTCATATAAAATATGTCTAAAGCTGATGCCATCCTAGCCAGTCTAGTAAGCTGGCCATTGACTAAAGCTGTTTTATGGTTTAGTGGATGGTAACTGTTAAAATTGGATTAGATTGGTTTCCTATATAAGTAGTAAGCCACATAAAAATAGTGAGAACCCTCCTTACAGACTGTTGGTTGCAAGCAGGGGGTCCCTGACTAAAGCTACTGCCATCTATGTGGATTTATGTTACAACTTCTGACTGAGAATAACATTTCACACATGAAGGACTCTAATGATTTGTTAAGGAAAATAAAAAAAAAAATTACAGTTGATGATGATAGCATTTTATTAACAATAGATGTTGAATCATTATATACTGTACTTCCACATCATTATTGTATTGAAACAGTGATTGATTTGTACAGGAAAAAAAAAACAACAATGGCATACCAGCACAAAATGAAAGAAGAGGTAAACTTTTAGATATGGTGCTTAGCTACATTTTTTATGTTTAATGTAAATTACTAGAAATAAAAGACTGGTATAGCTATGGAGGCAGTTATGGCTCCATAGCCTAGCCAACATAGTCCTAGGCAAGTGGGAGGAGGATTATGTTTTTAACAACAGAGAATACATGCAACATATCACTGTGTATCTGCACTTTATTGATGACATCCTTATTGTGTGGAAAGGAGACAATGCTAAATTAGAAGACTTTATCAACTATCCCAATCAAATCACCAGCTTTATGCATTTCACCTCTTCCCACAGCCTCACTTCGGCAGTCTTCTTAGATATGCAGATTACTAAAGACTTGGACCAAGGTAAAATGGACACAGATCTTTACAGAAAACTTACCACAGTAAACCTCCTGATACATATTAAGAGTCTCCATCCCACCAGGACAAAATATAACATTGTTAAGTCCCAGGGCTACAGGTTGGCCAGGTTCACTGCAAAAATGGAACCCTTTCTTAAGAACATAAATGATCTTGAAACTGATTTGCTGGTGAGGGGATACAAAATAAATATGTTAAGAATCATTCTGTAACCTATAATTGAACTAAAAAGTACAAATTCACCAGTACTTAGCAATCCTTATAGAAGGGTTTTAAAGGAATCTATGGACAACAAATCTAAAGACAGTTGTATCTTAACTTTTACTGTTGACTATCACAGCATAATTAATATTATTAGAGATAATTGCGACATGTTACTGAAAGCTCATATATAATAAGCATCCCTGGAGAAGTCCTTCCTTTGTGTATAGGAAAGCTAGAAACATCAGGAATTGGGTTGAATGTAGGCCCAAACCGTTGGATACATGTACCAATTAGTGTAGAGCCAACTGTATTTTTTGTCAGCGCATATAGGAGGGAGACATGTTTTTCTGTCCTTATTTAAAGAAACTGTTTAAAGCCAATGCAGGAGGTGACTGTAACTTAATACAGATGGTTTACAGGGCAAGCTGCAATGACTGTGAAGCATTTTATGTGGGGAAAATGTTCAACAGACTTAAAAGAAGTATTTCTGGCAATATTTCTGAAATTAGAGCTAAGTGCAAGAATAATGCACTGGCTCTAAATTTCAAATTTTTGATCATGTGGACCTTTTGGAACTGGAAGGGGAAGACCCTAATCTTTTAGAAAAATGTGAACTACTGTGGCAGCTGAAACTGAAATCTTTTAGAAAACCAGGACTTAATTATTATTGCTCCATAAAAAGCATACTAGAACTCAGAAAATTGCCACACTGTTTAAAAGACTATTAGAAGTCTAATAAGGATCTGATTAATGCTGACATTACATGCTAAAATTATACATGCTAATATTATTGCAAAAAAAAAAATCAAACATTATAAATATTTTACAATGGAAAAAAAACTGACATTGTTGCTGTTGACTGATACTTTTACTCATTTAAACTAAATGCTTTTGTAGTTAAATGCCACACTTGAACAGATCCCTAGGACCTTGATGGTTTATTTTTAAAATTTTCACTGTATTTCCACCTTAACAATTATAGCTATGATTTTCATCTTACTTAGGTGTTCACTTGTAAATTTATACAGATGTTCATTAATATTATGATACATTTTTTAGGCACAAACCTGATAAAGTTTTTATTTGGTACGAAAGTGATCTTTGTTAAAAGTGTTTCAGTTTATAAGTTATTAATATTTATTCTGATAGATGTCTAGTCGTCGATCTTTTTGTTAGTTAATTAGTTAGTCATTTTGTTAGACAGATGGTTTCTTAATAAAGTTTGCATTAGTAAGTTAGCCTTAATAAACTGTTCTTATATTATATATTTTAATTTTTCTCTACCTTGTTAGTTTCAGATTTAAGGTAGCACCATTTCAGTGCATATTATGGTGTTAAGAGGGAAGGGGACTTGGTTAAAGGAATTAGTTTATTGCTTTTATTGCTCTTAACAAAACCAATATCTGTAAACACTCTCTTGCTCTAAACAATTTGATATAAATAATGAATGTTTTTAATGCTTTTCATTATACTCAACTAGGATCTCTTATTTGTGTGTTTCAATAAAGGATATTCTATTTTCAACTCAGCTGTGGACTACCTACTGCTTTCTATTTATATTTTGTAGTACATATTTTACAGTTCGATTTTTATTAGTGAACTAGGTGCATAACATATTTTAAGGAGTGACCTTCACATACTCCACACTGCAAAGTTTCTTCTTGGTTTTATGCAATCCTGTAAGTAAACTTTTTTTTCTCAAAACACTGTATCATACATATGAATAAGCAATTTTAACCCATTATACTTATGCTAAGTCTTAGAATTTAGGTACAGTCTATGTATTTAAATAACTTATCTAATGTAACATAAATATAAGTATCTGTCTCAAATTAATATAACTTAATTCAATAATATGCACAGTATTCTGTTACTCTACATATTATTTTTCTTTATATATGATTAACACTAACCATGCTGCATATCAGAGAAAGCAAAACTTAACTATAATTTGGTCTCTCAAAAGTTACTTAATAAACATATATGGTCATTTTTAGAAAAAAAAAACATTCAATATAAATGTATTGTCAAAGTATTCTCTGAACGCTGTAACACACACATTGTAGTGAAATGCATCATACTGTTTTTCATGTTACTGCTGTTTTTAAACATTGCAGTCTGTGCATTCATTTTATCTTAAGCCTAGTAATTGCTGCATGCCCTTCCAACCCTCCTGCCCTACCTGCCTTTATTCTGTAACTGCCCCTTACTCTTCCTACCACCCTACCCTACCCTACCCGCTTTTACTCTGTTACCTCATCACCTCTTTACCTCTCTTGTCATTCTTAACTTATTTAAATTCTATCTATGCATTTATCTCACAAATTTACCCTGCTTCTCTTTCTTAGGAACAAGTCAGAAAAGAAACCAAGTTGGCAACAACCAAAAGACATCCGACAACCTCTAGGACATGACAGAAAATCTTTCCAAAGGTCCTGAAGTCCTCCAAAAAATTCTATGTCTTAAACAGTAATCTATATTCTTGCTAGTGCATACACTGTTAAACAAGAAATCTTACAGCACCAGATCACCATCCTTTCTAGCCTCCTGACTTTGCTCACTTCTTACTCTCTTCTTACTAGCACTATTCCTTCCCTTGATGCCACTATAATATTTAATTACAGTTGCCATCTACATCAAAAGAACTTTACTAAGTTGTCAGCCACCATCTGTCAGTCTCTCCATTACCATCTTTGATTCTGAGGCTTTCCTCCTAAGTCCCTTACTTAACAACTGTACCAGAGACTTACTTGCTGATTGTTTTTCTCTTTTCCCTTCTTGGGTCCAGACCTCTGATTGGGTTAACCTGTACCATTTGCCCTTGCTATGCTCAGGCTCACTTCACTCCTCTACTCTACCCACCCCAATTTCCCATCCACCCCTAGATCACTTACATTTATACTCCATAGCCATCCCCACACCTGAATTAGGACCAATCAGAACCATCTTATATCATCTTACTGACCATTCCCACCCTGTCTTTTACTCCCTTAATCAACCTACTCCACCTATCACCTTTCTTATATTATGACCCAGTTCCTTTGTTTCTTTCTCCCTACAGTACTACACACCTCTTCCCTAACATATAATATGTGAAATATGCTACAACTGCACATGGTTAACCTAACACTACTAGCATTATTAGCATACACCACCTCATATCATGTCACACTAGTAGAGTCAATATCACACCACACTACTACTCTCCACACTACTTTAAAGATTACGTCCTTCAATATATGCATCTCCCCATCCATCTTTAATATATTAATCACTCATTACACACCCCTTTTAACCCTACCTCACCACTACTCCCCCAAATCTTTAGTAAAATATCACTGTTACATAGAAAAACATTAAAACCTTCATCTATATAGCATGTAAATTATCTCTCAGTGGAGATTCACACCCACCAGCTTGTTCCTACAAAGCCACAACTGCACAGCTTCAATGGTGCAACTCCCTAAGAAAGTTGCAGACTTGTTATTACTAAATATAAATTTATGAAACATAACCAAAAAAAACAGGAACTACAAACCAATCTGTTCCTATACTCATCAGATATTATACTGCTTACTGAAACATGGTTAAAACCACACATTACTGATAATACATATCTGTACCTGGTTACAATATCCTATGCGATGACAAAAAAATCTAAAAAAGGTGGAGGTGTAGCAATATTACTTAAAAATCAACTGACGGTTAACAACCCGTATCTTGCCATCCCTACTTTTGACAATGCCAAAATAACTATATCTAAGATAACAATTAACCCCAAAAAACATATTAACATCTTAAGGTGCTATAGCTGCAAATAACTAATCCACCTTAGAGAACTTACTGAACTGCGCCTCCAAAGCACTCCCACAGGAAACCGTCATCATGGGGAATTTTAATAAAGATTGTCTTACCTGTAACTCCCATAACCCCACCAACCTTATTAACCTTTATGGATTTACTCAAATCATCAGATCTCCCACTTCACTGAATCCATCTTAACCCTATCCAACTCTCAACACTCTTCCTTCTCCAATGAACATCCTAAGTCACAGAACAGCAATCGCAGCTTCCCCCTGCAACCAGTCTCTATAGATAGGATTAAACATTTCTAAAAAAACTAAAACCCACAACATTAGTTGCAGACAAATTACCAGCTGAATTCCTGAGAATTTCTGCTTATGCAATAGCCTACCCAGTAGACATTCTAATCAACAAATCCATCGCTGAAAGTCTAGTCCCTAATATCTGGAAGATTTCCCATATTATTCCACTTCGCAAAGGAGGTTGTGCAACTGAACTGACCAGCTATTGCCCCATCACTATCCTTTCCCCTCTGTCTAAAACCCTTGAGCAGTGTATATGCACACAAATCATGGCATACCTAGATAGTAATAAACTACTGTTAACAGACAGCACAGCTTCCAACCTTTTCATGACTACTCCAATGTCTTTCACAAATACAGTAAACAACCACAGAAATAACAGAAAATTTGTATCTGCTATATTTCTTGACCTGTCTAAGGTCTTTGACATGGTATCACACAACAGACTCATTAATGTTCTTTCAGAACTAAATCTCAGTGATTCCACTATTTCCTGGTTGCGAAGCTATTTAACGGGTCAGCAACAGGCAGTTCAATGGCAGTAGGACCTCTCCACCCTTCTTCTTTCTTTCTTCCTATAACTCTAGGGGTTGTAGGACCCTTACTGTTCCTTCTCTTTACTAACAACCTACATAGTTCTACACTGTGCTCTTCAGTCATCTAATATGCAGATGACTCCATACTAATATGTGGTGCTTCATCTTTTAATGAACTCCACTCATTGACACAATCGTCCTTGCTATCTGTCGAAGAATGTCTTACTCACTCCCAACTAATTCTAAACCCTAATAAAACTAAGCTTCTGCTTTTCATGCCTACAAGATATACACCACCCACTCAACCTTTTAATATCATATCCAAGAATAATACAATCATCTCTCCTTTCACTCCCACTAAACTACTGGGGGTTGATATCCACAGTAATGTGAAATTTGACATCCACATCTCTAACACCATAAAGAAGGTCCACAAAAAGTTTGACTTTTAATACTGAAATAAGCAGTTTCTTACAAAAAATACTAAAGCAACAATTGAACACACTCATCTCATCTCAACACTTCTCTTTGCATGCCCACTGCTCACAAATCTTAGAAAAACAGGCGTAGCTAAACTTGAGTCCTGTTACAATAGAATAGCAAGGTTTACCACAGATTCTCCATTCTGGTTACACTACTGTACAGCTCTAAAATAACTGAATTGGCTAGAACTGCTACATCTCCTCCTATATAACCAGCTCACTGCAGCCCACAAAATTCCATATCACCCTGATAACACCCCTGGATTACAGGGGTTACTTTAACCCTACACCACCTATAGGAATCTCCGTTCCAAAGAAATTCCTCATAGACATAACTAAAGCAAATAATAATGCAGGTGAATCCCTTTTCTCAAATTCTATTGCAAAAATTGGAATAAACTACCCACAAACCTAACAACTACATCCTTCATAATACAATTCAAAAAAATTCTCAAA
Source organism: Protopterus annectens (assembly GCF_019279795.1). Taxonomy (NCBI): domain Eukaryota; kingdom Metazoa; phylum Chordata; order Ceratodontiformes; family Protopteridae; genus Protopterus; species Protopterus annectens. The sequence continues at coordinate 601,578,357 of NC_056730.1, read as the reverse complement.
GCCCATGACTGATACCTGGCTCTGTTCATGTACCAATCCAGGCTAGTCCATACCCTTAACCTAATATACTATACACAACTGTATCTGCCTGTCTACTGCAAATTCAGCAGTTAAATTATAAACAGTCTATTTTCTTCTACAACTATCCAGCACTGTTTCCACCTCTCCACTAAATAAATATTTAAAACTGATGCATGATAGAAGCAGTCTTGCACTACAACAAGGCCAAGAGCCTTCATTTAAACTCCAGGATTACTATTATTTTGTATGCAGCCTTGCTTACTCTCAAGATATCCCAGTAATTCATTTGCATAACATTTTCCATTCTATCCAACCATCTTGTACCCCATATTGTGCATAGTAAAACATTTCTTTTTATCTTTTCTTCTTAGTCAACATTTATTTCTTTCAAATAATGACGTTTATATCTAACTCAGAAGTTACTACATTTTGCTCAGTTCACATTTTAATCATCTTGTTGGGTAGTTCTCCTATTTTATATACCACTTAATTTTGGACATACTTATTTATTTAACTGTTAATCAAAAGGGCTTGTATAGGACACTTTTTGGTTACAACTAGAGCCATGAGGCACTCATAACAAAACATAGCATTTTACAGTATTTAACAGGATGAATAAAAAAATCATTTGGTTGTATAAATACGTAGAGAGTGCAAGAGCAAAGCAAGTGGCACCAAAAACAGCCTGTACAAATGATCTGAGCTAATTTATACAAGTCACAGACAGTACATACACAATCTGACCTTAGTTTATGGAGACAGTATTAAGTACGTAGGAATAACCAAAGAAATAAAACTTTATTAATTTCATTTTATTTTCTGCTTGTTGACCATAGTAATGGACTGATTCAAAATCATCCCAGTTTAGCCACAGTCTTGGATTTGCAAGAGTATTGAGAAAGTAATACATTACTGAGAGAAACATTGGTTACAATCCATACTTCTAATTACAACATAATATAAAAGTTTGATAGTTTTAATTCCAAAAAGCAATGGTATATAAGACAGAGCCAGTAAACTGCATACATTTTACATTAAACAAAGCATTAGGTAGCATAGTTTATACATACATACAGGGTAGCATCTATGGTTAAAGTGCACCTATGAAATACCATCAAAGTACAGATGTAGTGCTCTACTAACTAGAAGTAAGCTAGGGCTACAGGGAGACCACTGCAGGGGTTAGCCGTGAATTGCAAATGCTATATAATCAACCCACAATCCCCAAAACCCAAAATGTCAAACACACGGATCACCGTTTTTTTTCTGATCCATAAAAAAAAATAAAAAAATAAAAAAATAAAAACATAAAATTAAGTGGGGGGCTTCATTCCCCACACCCCCTGATGTGAGGGGCTGTGCCCCCCACACACCCTTTACTTAAATATGTTAACTCTGAGATCGCACCACAGTGGAGGAAATGGCGAAGTCCTGAAAGTGCCCCAGTGATTTTTCCCTAGGAAAAAAAATCGCTGTTCCGTGCTTTCAGTATTTTGCCATTTTGCGTAATGACGTTTGACTAAACAGCATTAGCAATTCATTGAGTTCACTAAAATAATAGGGACCTGCAGGTTATGTATGGTATTGGGTTAAATGATGGTATGGCACTTAAGGATGGTTAGGAGATATCATGGAAAACTGGAAAAAGAAGAGACTTTTAGAAGTCAGACGGTGAACAGATAGCACTATGGCAATAGAAAATGAATTAGTGATAGGCACTAGGCAGGTAACTTTATCTTCCAAATAGACCTCCAATACAGTTAAAGGTGAAATCTAATTATATTTGTCCTTGTTTACACCCCCACATTACATCCACAAATTGTAATCAGTGTTTCAGTGTGCCCTTATAAAAATTATGTACCATAAACACCAGCCCCCCCCCCCAGAGGACTGTCTCACAAGCTGCCACAGCCTCAACATTTTCTACACTTTTTCATTGCAAGTCAAACACTCAATCAAAGTAATCTTAGATTTTCTGAGTTTAACTTATGTCCTTGGCAGTTGCAAATGTTGCATCATCCCTAGAGAAATGTCTTGTAAATCTATTCCAGTCCACCATCTTATTGTTCATATTCTTTAACAATTTTGCCTTTTGTACTGCTTCCAGGATCACATGCAGACTTAGATTCAAGTTTTTACCTTATTTTTGTTTTTATTAATTAGTGCTCGACTCTATTCCATCTACATTAACATTTCTCCTTCCTTATCTCAAATCTCACATCTCTGATGCCAGGCAAATTCCAGTGTTTCTGATAGGTCAGTTAAATATTCTTTCTCATCAGCCATGGCCATTCAGAGCCACTTTAATGTAAACACTGGAAAAAAAAGCAGTCATCATTCCAGTTCAGTTCATATGACGGCAAAACTACCAATAACATCAGCAATATTCATTAAACATCTGTTTACCGGGAAAGTCTGACTTGGAATGAAGGCAATTTTCAGCAGAGACCCAGGGATAAATGCTTCAGACTCATGTCTTTGTGACATGGGAGGAAACCAGAGCACCAGGAAGAAACCCACATGAATACAGGGAAGACATGCAGTCTCCACACAGAAGGCACTCCAGCCAAGAATTGAGCCAGAGAACCTCTTGCTTTGAAGCAACAATGCTACCGCTGCACCACTGTGCCATCCTTACAAAGGATTTCTTGTTTCTTTACCAGTAGACTGTGACATATCATGATGGCACCATTCTGACTCATGACAAGCTTGTCCTCATATTACTTTAGATCCATAATGCAATCCATTTTTGTTACAACTAACCATGAGACAACATAGTTATTTATTTATTTATTGACTCCCAACAAAACAGCGTTGACCAAGCTACTTTAACTGAGGATTAAAGTAGTTTTATTATTTCTTTAAATGTGGCAGTCCAAGAAAGTGGCCAAACTTAAGGGTATCGCACATGCTTCTTCCTTTATGAGTAATATCTTGAGACTAGTCTGCTCACTTTTTCATCTCTCTTTGTATCTTTATTTATGGATTATTTATTTCCATTTGTTGACTGGGAAAGTCTGATGGTGCAAAAAAAAAATAAAATTCAGAGGTGGCGCTGGGGAAAAAATTCCAAGTAAAATCATACATTAATGCAAAGAGTAAAAGTCACATAGGATAACAATTAAAACACAGAGACATAGCATTCAACAAAAACTTTCAGTAAGGAACAGAAATACTTGCACTAACGTTATCAGTCTTATCACTTGGATGTTCTAATTTGTTATATATACATATAGTAGAAAAGCAAAAATGTAACAATGTCTATATAATTATCTCTATGTTTGTATTTACAATATGTAATATTTTTGTAGCCATGTACCCAGTCAAATAAGCAAATAAATACGTAAATAAAATAAAAAATTAAATATGTGAACATAAATCAAATCTTGCAGTATTGTGATATAGTTATATTGACATACATCGGGTAAGCATAAGTTACTTTACAATACAGTAATAATATTTGTGAGGAATAAAACTGTGCACTTTGACTTGATGCCAAAGATTAAGCTGAGGTGGAAAGAGAGAAAGTACTACAGATAGAACGATTAAACGAAGGAGAGGTATATCAGTTATAAGGTGAGGTTCACAGAGATAATGGTCTATGGTAGTTAATATTGATTTTGTCTTTCCAGAAGGGACATGGCCACCACTCCCAGAATGAATTTGCAGTTACCCATCCATTAATCTAGACTGTATTTGAAGAGGGTCAGAGAGGGGCTGTGCTTCACATGAATTGGAAGTTGGTTCCGCATAAGTGGCAGTCTTTGGGATATGCATATATCTTTCCAGCACGACCTGTTCATGTCAGCTTCTAGGTTAAAATCCATGGAGCAAGTGACTCTCCTGCAGTTTGATTTATGAATGCACAGACTTTTCATCAGGGCTGGGTCAGATACTCCACTGTAAGCCAGACAGAGGTCACCCCATAGCGTCCTGTAGGAGACAAAATATAGTAACAGGGCTTCAGTCCTTTCCACGTAAGACTTGTTTTGGGTACCATGTAATTACTTTCTGAAAAAAACTCTGTGGTCTCTCCAGTTGTTGCAGGTGTCTAGTGAGGTACATGCAAAAGGGAACATTGTACTCAATTATTGTTCTAATGAGGGCTGAATGTAATGGAATTATAGCATCCTTAGATCTAGATGTGATGCCTTTACTTATAAGATGTGTCACATAGAAGTATTTTCTTATTACTATGGATAAGTGGTAGTCAATGTTCAGATTGCTATCAACCTGAGTACCCAGATCACATACCACAGGGTTTACAATTAGGGGAAGGGATGCTGTCTATAATGTAATTAGCAGGAATGTCAGCATTCCCAAAGGGAATGATAATGCATTGTTTTACATTTAGCTTCAGTCTGTGGCTTTGGCACCAATCATTTGTCTGCATTAACCCTGTCTGCAGTATATTAACATGACTGGGAGACTCAGTGTTTGATGCCAGTTTGTAATTGTCAGCGAATTTGGGCAGTTACAGACTGTCTAAATTTGCCTGGACGTCTAAGAAATAAGTTCTGAACAGTGTGTGGCCCAGCACAGAACCCTGTGGTGCGCCACTAGTGACTGATCTTTTGCTAGAGGTTAAGTCATGCACTTTGACAGAGTATGTCCTGTCAGTGAGCCAGTTGCCAAAGTTTTTCCTATATGGCTCTGTTGATTGTGGACACTGACACAGGACTTTTTTTCTGCAGAAATTGATTTATCAGTGAAATATTCTTTTATGTAACTTATGGTGTTGTAGCATGATATTTCACGTCTTCTTTTTTTTTTTTTTGTTACTGTCTTTAAATGCTCCATAACAGACAGTGCATTTACCTTGCTCTGCCACAGGTATCAGTGATCTCAAATGCCAGCTTGCTGTGATTGGTGATCTTTAGAGCAGATTCCTAATCAGAGGATACCAACTTAAGACAAGCAATTATTTGCTTATAGGTTAGTTTAGATGCATTGTGCGTGATTTGCTCCACTGATAAATATCCCGGATTTATTAAGTAAAAATAAAGTTAACCAACCTCTGCATTGATTTCTACAGTCTTTTTTAACTTTGTAAATGTAATCCTTGAACATGAATATTACAGATGATAAATGCAAAAACGGGAACCTTTTTGACTGACTTGAGATTTATGTTGGGTTTGCTTGATCTCAAAGTCTTGCAGTAGAAGAGCTTTTAGAAAGTCCATTCACTGTAAACTGAGCTCCTGTGTACATCTTCTCATTAATACAGATGCCACTTTAGGAAACAGCTTTGAAAATGCACAGTCTAAAAGTAAGCAACGCTACTACATTTTACACTACCAATTTGTCCTCTGATGAAAAAGATGGAATAGCAAACCAACCTTTCTTCAAAAACCAGTATTTTTGTTTTGTACTGCACTTAACTGTAATAACTCAACTTGGTCTCTGACATTTTCAGAAAATGTATACAAGTCTTCTCTTTTCCATGTATTCATAAAGCCCAATGATGGAACTATGAAAAAGTATTTATATTCAGGAATAAAGACTGATATATGGTTATTAACACATGAAACAGCTAAGGTCATTTGCAAAGGGTGCTTCATGTTGGCTTGCATAATTCATCTGTTTTATGAAGCCACAGATGTAAAAAGATTATTTTTACTACCATCATTGTGATTACAGCACTGCAAAGAAACAAAGGCTGATGTTCAGCAAGAATGGAAAATGATTAATGGTACTTACAAAAAATTATGGAGAATGGGAGCTAGTGAGGAAGAAAGACAAAGCAAGGGGGGTAGGAGGATAAAGCTTTTCTTGCCTGAAACCTGAACTTACTTGGGGATTTCAAAACATATTGTTCTGTATAATTAATGTATGTACATGTTTGTATGTACATATGTTTTGTGTGTGCGAGCATGTGTGAGGATGTGTGTGTGTGTGCTTGCGATTGTACATCTGCATGTGTATGTCTGTAATTGTCTTCGGCTGCTTCAAATTACCAGAAACATAAAAATTAAGGGATTGGGAATATATGATGATTGCAGCATTAAGCTAAGATATAGTTGCCTATGAGGGTCAGTCCTATAGAAATTTATATTCTTCATACTAAGCAAAATTTAGAGGAGGATATAAGTGGGGACCATAGAAAACTGAAAAAACTTGTTTGCTACATTGTTTTATGGGTCTGTCATTAAAAAAATCACTCAGTTCTTTACTCCCATAACTAGATTATAAATTACTAAATGAATGAGTCCTTATCTGCACCTCTGAATATTATAATGAAATTTAATCATTCTTAAGGGAATGTTTGTTCTGTATTTAGCATTAGTTAAACTATCAGCTGAAGTCCTCCAAACCAAGGAACTCATGCTGAGTAGACATGTGACCAAGGAGAGAGATTTACAATTATTTACATGTTCTTTGTTCAATAAGTGTGTATAGAAATGATTAAATGGAGTTTTGATAACAGGTACATGATGTGAGGTTGGCAATAATTTAGAGTTTTGATAACAGGTACATGATGTGAGGTTGGCAATAATTTAAAGTGTTAAACATACAGAGCCATACAAAGATTTGCATTTGCCATATAGCAAGCAGAAAAATATGCATTTGCCCATTTATTTTAAATTAATATACTTTATTTGTATGTTAAGTGTGTCAGTGAGATGGTTACCATGCATCCATTTTAGCACAACTCATAACAGAAGGGCATGGGCAAATGCAACATAACTGGACATTACAATAACCAAATAAGCAGCATGTTGTTTTTTAGAAATGTTAGGAAATACAGGCAACTGGAGAGAACCCATGTAGACAAGATGACGATATCCAAACAAAATTCTTGCACTTAACAAAGATACATGAATTGATTCAAACAGTCCAGATACACAGTGAATGAGGAAAGTACAGACAAAACTCTGAAGACATTTCTTTGCTTTTTATGGTGGAGGTGCTTTGGCTCTTTAATATGTACCTGAAGTACTACTGCAGCACCAAAAGTAGCCATTAGTGTAAGGGGGGGGGGGGGTTATGGGAACAGAGATGGGGGAGGAGCTATAATCACATTGCACAACTCCCGAGTGTTTGTGTTAAAGTAGATAAAATATGCTAATTGTGGTTCTTTTTAAAAAAGAACAGAGGACTAAGTAGGCAAGCTGCAATATCCAGTATAAAGCTGGGACACTCCACTATAAAATAGGTTCATAGGTTCATAGGTTCATACTAGGCTATCTGCCCGAGGGCATTTACAAGCCCAGCCCATAGTTTTGTGGCTTACGCCACCCCTTTAGTTTGAAGAAACTATGCCCATTATTTTGCTGTGCCTCTGTCGAGCAGTGACACTGAGGTAACCCCTGGGGTATATCTGCGATCTCCCATCCATTGGTCAAGATTCCTCTTGAACAAGGCCAGCGAGGTGCTCTGCCTCACATATACCGGGATTTTGTTCCACAGCATAGGGAGTCTTTGGGTGATGAATCTATCCCTCCAGCACGTCCTATTAATAACCGTGTCGAGGTTTAAGTCTCCCGCCCTTGTGGCTCTGAGGGATCTAACTTTTTTGAGGTGAAGCATGTTCATCAAATCTGGGTTTGACATGGCCTTGTATGTCAGGCACAGGTCACCTCTGAGCAAGCGGTAAGCAACTGAATAGAGCTGGAGTTCTTTCAGTCGGGCAGCATAAGACAAATTTTTGAGACCCTTTATCCTTTTGGTGAGGAACTTTTGTGGCCTCTCCAGCTGCTGCAAGTGTCGGGTCAGATACATTCTGAATGGGGCATTGTACTCAATCATTGGTCTGATGAGTGATGAGTATAGGGAGACTATGACCTCCCTTGATCTAGATGTGAATCCCTTCATGATAAGGTGGGCAATGTAGAAGGTCTTCCTAACTACTTTAGCAATATGAGTGTCGAATGAAAGGCTACTGTCAACCTGGGTCCCCAGGTCCCTGATAACTTCTTCTGTGATCAGTGGATTGCCACCTATATGGTAGCTAGGTGTAACCTTGTTTTTCCCGAAGGGTATGACTATGCATTTCTTGGCATTTAACTTTAGGCCATGGCTCTGGCACCAGTTATCCGTTTCTGTGAGACCCTTCTGAAGGATATCTGTGTCAGATGTGTTTTCGACTCTGGCCCAGTTTGCAGTCATCTGCAAACTTTGTCAGCCATAACCCTCCTGTGTTTGCTTGTTCTTCAGAAAAGTAGATGCCAAACAAGAGTGGGCCCAGGACTGAGCCCTGTGGGACACCACTTGTGACAGGCTTTGAGTCTGACATGGCGCCAGCAACTCTGACCCTGTGGGTTCTGTCACTCAGCCAGTTTGCAACCCATCTTGTGATGTATGGGTTTACATTTAAGCTGATGAGTTTTTCAATGATACCCGAGTGGGGTATTGTATCGAAAGCCTTCGCCAGGTCGAGGTAGGCTGTATGGACTGCCTTTCCCTCATCAATGGCCTTGGTGACTGTTTCGAAAAAGTCAACCAAGTTTAAAAGGCATGATCTGCCTTTGACAAAGCCAAACTGGGTTGGATCCAAAGTCTGCAAATTCCCTATGTCTTTATTTATGAGACATTTATCACAATCATATGTAGAAAAGTGTAGAAAGGTGGCTGCAAAGCATGTCTCACCATGGAAGACCTCTAAGGAATTAAAGCCACCTTACACTCTTACTGAGATGTACAACAAGTAAGAGCTATTTTTATTTTGCATGAATTTGCATATCCAAAGCAACAAATAAGAGCTATCTTTGTTTTGCATGAATTTACATATCCAAAGCAGGAATAAAGAAAGTAAGAAGTGAAGAAGGAAAGAAAGACCAACAAATACTACTTTTTCTTCCTTTTTTCTTTCTTTTTTCTTCTAATTATAAGTGCAATTCATCAACTTATAACTATTCTGCTGTTGAATTCGAAACTTAAATTTCTCTCTGTTAACTTTAGTAGTGAAATAATTCCACAACATTAACACATTTTATACACTATACACTTTAGGGAAAAGTTAAAATCTGTCAAAAATCAAGAGGACATTAACACAAAAGTGTGATGCTTACAATTCTGAACTTAAATAAAAAAAGTCAAAGTTGGTAAAGGATAACAAATCAACATTTGAAAACTCAAAGAAAAGGGAGTAGGGATTTATATTAAATCAAACATTTTATATAGCTATAAAACATTACAGTTTACAGACTTGCATCAGAGGACATTCCATGAAAGGTAAATACATTGTTTTTGCAGAAGAGTCTCAAGTCTTTGCATCCCATTGCACGAGTGCTATGTAACTATACCACTGATTATTATGTCTCAGGTCATACAGACCTAAAAAAAGGGAAATATAAATATATATTTTCATTGTATAACCTATGAGAATCCATTACACTGTAATGTAACAAAGTTTAGCTTAACACCAATGATATAACCAAGTACACAACCCAGCTCTGATCTTGTGTGTCAACAAACAGCCATTAACAAACCACATTGAAATGAGGGATTGGTTATTCTGAGAATCAGTAATTACATTAACTATTAAGAAATTTCAATGGGAAAAAATGATTAGTATTTATTCAAACCTCATTCAAATTCAAAATCAATTTTATTTATGTGTTTAAAGTTTGTTGTGGAACTTTTTGAAGCAACTATGTGTAGCCCACACTAGAATGTAGTATGGCACCATTGCTGTATACAATATGAACTATGCATATTTTTAATGCAAGCAGTATGTTGCCTCTGCTTTTTTTATTTGATTGACAATTTTCTTCAACTTTGAAATTTTGTGACATCATAAAATTTTGAATTTCACAGTTTATCACTGCTGAAAAAGCAGTATGTACTCTATTATATTCACACTCAAGTTATTGCAACAGAATTTTTTTTTTACAGGAAATACACCTTGTCAATTATATTTTGCATGTGGAACAACTTGCTTTGATAATTAATATATGTGATGATGTAATACTTTAATCACACTGTAAGTAAGAATCAACTCTTCTAAAGTCGTCAGCTGTTTACTACCCAGGGTGTCTTATTAGTGAATTTAAATCCTTGCCTGCTATTACCATGATATAATTTTGCGGGTGTGAAGAATGTCTAAATAGAGAAACTAAAACATAAAATACTGTAATTTTCATCCTTTTATCCAAAAGCACTTTCAACCTTTACATCACGGTTATCACTGTAAGTTAAACTAGTTACAAACCAATGATGTTCCTAAAATGCCATTACAGTAAAAATCACAGCAATAAATAAATAGTGAATAAATTTTAATAACAAAAAATGTAACCATTGAATGCTGAAGGCAGATGTTAAAAAAGTTCTTTATGCACAATTTGTACCTGTCTCAGAATTTCTCAAATTACAAAGTGTTTTAAATCAGTCATGCACAGAGTATGACATTTTAGTGGTTGCATAGAAAATAACCACTTTCATTTAGTTTCACAGTACTTAATTGATTCATCAGACCATCTTTTCTAGATCAATTCATATGACTACTGCCAAGCATATGGAACTCAATATATTTTCAGTATATTATTTTCCCAAGGAAGATGTTGTGCCACTCATGTTTTTATTCATAATCAGTGAACTTAATGTTTACTAAGACATGATTTGGATAGTGATGCACAATGACTGACAGGGTATACTGAAACACATTACTGGATGCATTCTGAAATTTCATACCCCATAAATTAGCAACAGGATGTTTCTTTGTGTTATGTATTTGCAACATGGAAGAAACGACAGCTGCTAAAACACATTTGGAATGTTATATTTTCACAAGGTCTCACATTACTGTATATCAATAAATGAACAGCTAAATTTCATTGAATAAGAATAAGCTGTTCTTTATCCTTAACCAAGTTAATGTTGAATGCAAAGTATCTCATTGGCTTGTAGGACAAGAAATGTTTCTGCCTGAAACCACTGTGTACTATTTCATATGATGATAACAATGACAATAATACTGATACTACAACTTCTACCACTACTACTACAACTTCTACTATTGCTATTACTCCTTCTACTATAATAGTAAGTGCACTAGTATACTAGTAATACTAATTCTACTACTGCTACTGCTACTACTACTGCTACTGCTACTACTACTACTACTACAGCTACTACTGCTACTAGTGCTACTAAAACTACTACTAGTACTACTACTGCAGTTGCTACTACTACTGCTGCTACTAATACTGATACTACTACTACTACTACAATTTCTACTGCTTCTACTACTACTACTAAAGCAACTCCTACTGCTATTGCTGTTACTAGTAGTACTGATACTAATATTAATACTACTGCTACTACTACTACTACTACTACTACTACTACTACTACTACTACTACTATACTGGTAATACTAATTCTTAAGGTGTTTCAAAAAAATTGTTTTTCTCTAATCATTTTGTATAGGTTTCTAAAATGTGAGGTGTGGTGAGTTGCGCATGTATGCAAAACATTAGAATTGTCTGACTTCATTAAGTAACAGCTCACAGCATATAAAAAAATCACACTGTTTCCAGTACCGCTAATTGCATTCCAGTGTTGTATTTATCTATCTCCAGTCAGTTTTACTTGAACTTCCATAACCTCCTGCAACCTACTTTACTTATTTAAAGCCTTGTGCACTATTTAAATCTATTTTCATTGTTCAAAATTCTACGCTGTTTCCTGTTTAGACTATGCAGAGTGAAACATTGTATTTAATTACTTTTTGATGATTTATCAATTCATATAGTTTCTGCACACGTGGCTGGCAGTGTTAATGTTAATTGATAGAGCCCAGTCCCCCTACCAGTGAACCAGGAGCTCAGTGAGAAAGTCAACCAGAGCTGCTACTGATGTCTAGCTTCTTGGCCAGCAGTTACCTGCCATTAATATCTCAACTTGCTCAAATCAGCTTCTAACCAACAGTCACATTTTACGCAGATTGTTCTGTGGTCTTAAAACCAACAAGTTAACTCTTTCAGTGAGTTGTTCAAATGCTGTTGATGAAGTTCTGCAGTTATGGCAGTTATCTAGCATACCTACAACGCAGAAGCCAAATGCATTAGCAAAACTCAAAAGTCTGTATGAGAAGCATTCTAGAATCAGGAAGAATAAGAAGCGCCAGTCAGATACACAGTCTCAGTTAGAAACAGATTTTTAGCAATGTACTTTTGAAGCTTTTTGATGCGGGGCATGCTGATGCAGAATTATTGATAAAGACTCAAGAAGACTGGGATTTTCTAGAAGATGAATATTCAGACACAAAAATGATCATTGGTGGAGAGGACATTGAATTCAAAAAATGAATGGAAAGAAAGGAAAAATGACTACAGGAAGAAATGAAACGCAAAGATAAAGGAAAGCTGAAAGAAACAGTCAGAGAAGCTGGAGAGCTGACAGAGGCAGAAGACAGTAGTGAACATGAAAATGATGATGAAGATGATGCAGCAGCAAACATGTCAAAACACCACCAGAATTTAGTAACTGGTAGACAGCCTGTCAAAGAATTGAGCACAGTAGATACAGGATCGCCTGAATCAGTATCTAAAAAATGACGACTGGTGGATGATCCTCTTTTTGTTGCCAGCTTGGACTGCACAAGAATAACTTCTTATCAAGTGATGGATATTGTTGCACCGACACTGCAAGCGGCTGATGTTGACGTAATTGATCTGGTCATGTCCACAAGTTCAATACACAGAGCAAGGCAAGCTGCATGACAATCCATTGTTGAGAAAGTAAAGAAGCAGTTTCAGCCATCAACACCCCTTGTAGCACATTTTGTTGGGAATCTGTTATCTCAAGGTGATGGAGAATTTGCTGATTACATGCCAATTGTTGTTACAGGTCAAAATACTGAAAAACTGCTGGACATACCCAAACTTCCATCAAGCACTGGTGAGCTGACAGCAGTGGTACAGATGTTGCATAGCTGGCCAGGTGTTCCAGAATGGTTAGCCAGTTTGTGCTTTGATACTACCAGTGCCAATACTGGTGTGCACACAAGTGCCATCACAGTGATTCAGAGAGCATTTGAGAAACGACTCTTGTTTTTACCATGCAGTCATCACATTTTAGAAATTATTTCTACGGCAGTGTTTGATATGTTCTTCCGATCTTCAGGACCACAAATAGCAGTCTTTAGAAGATTTAAAGAATACTGGAAACTTCTTAACTTGAATGCATACGCACCACTGGTTAAGGAAACTGGGGGTAATGGATGCCTGTTAGACTGTGAGAAACACAGGCTAGCTGAGAAGCGAATTGAGGTTGTCGCACTTCTGTGAAAACAGCTGACATTTGAAACACAGCCTCGTGATGACTACCTTGAATTTCTCAAGCTGTCACTGCTCGTCCTCGATGACAAACCAAAAGGTGAAGCATTTGCTTTCAGTCCCCCTAGTGCATACCATTGTGCCAGGTGGATGGCAAAAGGCATATACTACCTTTAAAATCTACTCCTTCCAGGAGCAGTTTAGATTAACTGCACATGAAATTCAGGCTTTTCGCCAAATCTGCCTCTTCACAGTGACAATGTATGTTAAGGCATGGTTTTCAGCTACTGACACTTGCAATGCTCCACTCAATGATCTTTGCCTGTTGCAGATACTGGAGTTGTTTACAGCCATAGACAACCAGATGGCTCAAGTTGCTTTGCAAAAGCGTAAGGGACACCTTTGGCATTTGAGTGAATATCTCCGAGCGCTGTCCTTATTCTCAGATCGAGTGGGGAACGAAAAGAAACTGCACATTATTGAAACCTTGAAAAAGCCACCCAGTAAGGAAGATCTAAGAAGAGCCAATACAAAAGCTGTTGCCAGTTTCCAGGGCATGACTTTATCTGACTTCGTAACAGAACGATCAATAAATATGTTCACGGCTGTCAACATAAACCCATCTTTCCTAACAGCTGATCCTGCAACATGGAGTGACATGCCTGACTTTATCATTGTGAAACAAACTGTTACAGCTTTGCAAGTTGTTAATGACTGTGACGAACGAGCAGTCAAATTAACAACTGACTTCTGTCAAGTGCTAACTCACAACGAGGAACAGCGAAAGCTGGTATATCAGATCATTGAACACCATCGACAGAAAGTCACAGAACCACTAAAAAGACACTATAGTACTATAAATGAACTGATGTAAACTTGAGCTTACTACCTATGAATGTTGTTAATTTTTGCTAGGCTTATTTTTTCCTAAACTGTTTGACATTTGTGTTGCTCAGAATTACAAACAGACATTTCAGATGCAGCATGAAACTGATATTTGCCGTTTGTGTACTGATTTGTGAATATATTTCATTTCTATTGGTGCAATTTGGAAAAAAGTGTAAAAATCTCAGAATTAAAGGGCATTGAGGTGTCACTTAACTTAGAGTTTAAGGCTTTAAATTATACATGGTTCTTTGTCCTACCGATCCTCATAAAATCAGGGGGTATGCGAACAAAAAATAAAAAAAAAATTTTTTTTGCATATATACATGAAGCACCCTACTAATTCTACTACTACTGCTACTACTCTTTTATTACTACTATGGTTACTACTGCAGCTTATGTTTGCACTGCTCACATTACTGCTGTTTCTAATGCTACTGCTACAATTCAGACTTTTACTAGTGCTATTATTGCTGCTTCTACTTTCATTAATACTGCTTCTACTCTTGTTTTCACAATTACTTTTCCCACCACCCCTGCTACTACCAGATCTAGAACTACTGATGCTACTGCTACTTCTACTATGTCTGCAAGTACTACTACTATTACTACTACTGTTACTACTGCTATCTATACTACTATTTCTACTTGTTCTCTTCCTACTGTAATTGCTACTTCGCCTCCTTTTACTACTATCATCACTGTTATTAATGGTGATTTTACTACTCTTATTACTACTTGTCGTGCTATTGTGCTAGTACTACTGTTATTAATTCTGCTAGTGCTTCCATTGCTACTGCTACCAGTGCTGGTACTACTATTTCTACTACAGTAAATACTACTACTTCTACTGCTAATATTACTGTTACTTCCATTGCTGCTACTACTACTACTATAAATATGTAGTAATGGATGTATTCTCCAATTAGAAATATCATTTCCCTACAGGTTCCTGTCCATCCAGTTAAAAAAGAAAGCAGACTTTTTTACTGAATTTGCTGGTCAACATACTGAAGTCCGGTTTTATATATATATATATATATATATATATATATATATATATATATATATATGAAAATCTGAAAAATACATAATGTCAGACTCTTTACTTTGACTGCTTCTCTTGCTAAGGAAGATTTCTGTCAGTACCTGCCTTTATAAAGCCAAATAATGTATTGTAGGAGAGAAAATCCTAGATCCGGTTTAAGTGAAGAAAGAAACATATAGACAAAAGGCTACTACCCCAGGCTGTTGTAGGAATTATTTTTAGTCTTATTCTTTGTTAACAGCAGTAGTCACTATCTTGCAATACTGCATCATTATTAATTGTCTGGCTGCGATAATGAGATGAATATTAATGAAGTGGAAAGCAATCCATTTCTTTTTTTATAAGGTGTTTGTTTTAGCTAAGTAAATAAAGTATTTTAACAACACAGATGAAAATATTCAACCATCAGATTAATCATTCTTCTGAATCGTTTTATATGTTAGAGGGGTTATTGGTAGTCTGACAGTCTTCATAGTTACCAGCAGTGACACAAGAGAAACAGTGCCAACCTAATTCTTACTATAAAAGCCAATGCTTATCTTAAAAGGTCTGAGTCCAGTTAGATAATTAAAAATAATCTTTTTCTCATTTTTAATGCCTTTTTAGTTATAAATATTCCTTTATCCAAAATTTATATGGAATAGCATGTTAGAGTTTTGCATTTTCCTAGCTTATAGCTATGAAGAACTGAGATGAAAGAAGGGAAAGAAGGTGGGAGAGAGGCAAAATGAAGAACCAACATATTTCTGTCAGAGATGAATTTGAGCCCAAACTGTATGCTATCCATAGCAGTGATGACAACTGATTAGCCATTTACTGAGTACTCACTTGCACTCATTTCTGAATTTGTGTCTTGTTTTAATGGTCATCTTACTCATGCCACCAATTTAATTTCCTTCAGGCTTTATGAAGGTAAAGGACGGGAAGAGTTCAAAGAATCTCTAAGAGCCTTCTTTGAGACAGTTAACAAGATGATGAAGTCTACACTGGAGAATGCCACCCTATTGTCCCAGGTAAGGTGTAATATAAATTAAAGAATGTCTGCCACTTGTGAACCTATTTGGCATGCTTTACAAATTTGAATCAATTACTTAGTATTTTATTTTGTAGTTTAGTTTAGCTCTGATTCACAGCTGTCAAATTACCATATGGCAAGCATCATTTGACAGTGCTGAGCTTAATGGTTAACTGTTACCACTAAAGCTAGCATTATGGTAGTTAGTTCAAGTTTTAATGGTATGTCTTGTAAAAAAACGGCTTCCTACAATCTAAGGTTGGATTCCCTCGGTATCCATTTTCCTACTTTGTGATTCTGATAAAGTAAATTATTTAGACAGTGGCTTCTGGGCTGCCCATAAATATGGACAATTATATACAGTTAGATAAATAAAGGGGCAATTGTATATATTGAGTTAAATTGGTTAATAATAAAAAAAATCCAGTAGCATTATCTTGTTCTTCTTTCGGCTTTTCCCGGTTAGGGGTTGCCACAGTGGAACTCCGGTCCGCTAGTGATTGGCAGTAGATTTTTACAGTGCCGAAGCGCCAGCTCGACACCTAACCTTCAACGAAGGCACGCCCATTCATGCATGTCTTTCGAACGCCACTCGACCATGGGGAGGACATGCAGACTCCACACAGAAGGAACTCCAGCCAAGATTTGAACAGGAGAATCTCTTGCTGTGAGGCGACAATGCTAAAAAAGGAAATGGCAAGTAATAATATTGACTTATTACTTTATATGCTGTCTTATTCATTTATACGTATGACTGCAGCTGATAAAGTGAAGAAGAAACATACTAGGACAGGGATGTCCAACATTTTTGTCTCACTGGCCACTTACCATACAGTTTAGGGACCACTCAACATGCTTGGCAAAGATTTGGGGGCCACACTACCATGTCCAACAAGTATCTGTCCATTCAAAAAAGTTTGCAGAACAACATACTGAGGGCCAGATAAAATACTTTCGCAGGCCAGACTGTGGCCCTAGGGCTACCTGTTGGATACCCTTGCACTCGGACAAATATGATAACGTGAGTAAACTTTAAATTTAGCAGTAAGTGAAAAAAAAATTATCCTAAAAATTTGAAAATCCATTCATCTGTATTCATTATCTGCTATTACACAGTTCACAGTTAACGGGAATCTTGTCTCATTAAGCAACAGGTCTCAGTCATACACACACACACACACACACACACACACACACACACACACACACACACACACACACACACACACACATATATATATATATATATATATATTTTTTTTTTCAGAGAGAGACTAAATTTGAGTGAATGTCATTTTGTTCGAAATCTGTTTAGTTGACAAAAATTGGTTGATAAAGCAGGTGTCTGATAGCTGTGTGAGATTGTACAATTCTTAGTGTTGGAGAACATGCCCTTTCACCAAAGCTGTGCAAATAGGCAAGAGGTGTTGGGGTAGACTTGGCTGTCTCCCTGCAAAAAATTATGTTTTTGTTTGTTTTTTGATCTTTTAATGTTACATGCACAGAGGCTATTGTTTGGGGCAGGTGTAGTAACTTGTTGATGTCTGTGATTTTGCTTTGTGGTCAGTGGGGATTTTGATTATGTTCAGTAGATCCATAAAGAAATAGATTTAAATATACAGATGTAGAAGTACATTTTCATGAAACTGTGAGTTTCAAGGGAAGAGAAGTTTACTGCTATTCATACTAAGTCTGTTTTAAACATGCAACTGATTTGTTTAGCAAATGGCAGTCACTGTTTGTGCTGTAGAATTTGATAGCAGTGTTAGTAGCATAATTACCTTTGATGGCTGTGGATTCTTCCCCCATACCATGTATTTGGATTGTTGACCTTGCAGTGCCCTTTGGATTGACGATTATTTGATGTATTTTAGGGGGATAGGGGTTCTGCATTCCTGAGTATGTCCTACTTTGTATGAGATGCCTAATAATTATGAACTTGTTGTAGGCTTGTCAGTCATTTCCTATTACAATATTACCAATTTACTACATTTTTAATGTAACATAGATAATTAATTCTTCAAGGGAGACCGGCACAAAATTTGTAGATGAAACACTGAAATGTTAGGCTGTTTGCAACCTCACTAATATCGGTGGATTGTAATGACAGAAGTTTAAGTGGCCTTTTATGGCTGAAATTTTCTGAAATGGGTACTTTTGTCATTATACATTTTCTTTCATTGCTTACTGGAAGGATATTCAAAACTACATATTTAAAACACATTCTAACACGTGGC
>NC_056730.1:601509931-601557431 GCF_019279795.1 Protopterus annectens | reverse complement strand
TTGGTCTTTTTTCAGTTTAGTTTTTTTACATTTTACTTTTGGTGGTTATGTGGTTCCTTTCAAGAAGAAGGGGTAGTAGTTCAGTTTAGGATTATTGGGTTACTAGTTTTGAACAACTGGGAATGGGTAAGTGTGAGATATGATAACTACTTATTGCCGGTAGACCCATATATATAAACCTGGTTTAAGGCTCCAGACAGCACCCCAGCACTACCAGGCTACAACTCATACCATACATTTCGGCCACAAAACCCGGAGTGAAATACAATATCCAGCGGTGGCATATCACATATTCATCATACAATAACACAAGATTCACTGCATCATCCACGTGGGAACTGCAGAACTGCAATTCAAATTGTAGCTTGCTACAGATCACCCACCATGTCCCAGGACCCCCATTCCACATTTCTGGAAACACTGGGAAACATAAAGGTCCTACCAAACACCCTGATATTGGGTGATTTCAATTACCAAAACATTAACTGGGAGAACTACTCAAGTACCAACTCCTTTGCCCAACATTTCCTAGAATTTATAAACTTAATTGCCCTGGATCAACTGGTCAACACCCCCACCAGAGGTGACAACATATTGGTCATCACCCTGGTCATCACGACCGGTGTTCCACACCGGAGGTCAACCCCTTGCTGGTTAGATGTGACAATAAACTAATCACTCAGGATATCAACATTCTTCCCCCACCCCCGGTCAAAGAAACCACCGCAAAAAACTTTTCAAAAGCAAACTTCATGTTACTTAAGACCGAGGTGGAAAGTTTCAAATCCCCCTTTACTAATACACTCTACAGGCACCTACAAGAATGCATGGATGGTGCTATGCCAAGCAAAACAAAGACTCACTCCTCCAAGAAAAGGAAACCAGTCTGGTGGACCCCTGCCATAGACAAGCTATACAACCGAAGGAGGAAACTAGTACAGAAAAGAATAAAATCCCAAGAAGGGAAGACTCAGCAAGAAACTACAATCCCTCATAAAATCATCCAAGGCTAGGTTTGAAAGAAAAATTGCCAAGGGCTCCAAAGATAACCACAAGGAATTATTTAGCTATGTCAAGAATCAAAGTGGCAATTCCCAGACCTGCTCGGAGTTAGTGCAGAATGGCACAAAATACAGTGAACTGACTGACATCGCCAACATCCTGGCAGACAGGTTCAGTGCAAACTTCATCCCACTCTCACCCCCAAAAGGGCCCATACCCATACCAGAAGAATGGAGTGCTCCTGAAATCACAGACACTCAGGTTAAAACAGCCCTCTCCAAAGCCAAAAGCACAGCATCAATGTTGTGGTGTCCCAGGTTGAGTCCTACATAATGAAAGATGAACTAACCCATCACCTAAACACACTTTTCAAACTCAGCATCTCCGCAGGCTACATGCCCATAGAGTGGTGCACAACAATGGTTATTCTGCTCCACAAAGGTGGAGCCACAACAGAGCCCTGGAACTATCACCCTATACACCTGACTAGCTTGGTCTGCAAGGCTATAGAGGGCATCATCATAGATCTCATTAACAGATATATTGGGAACCTCCAAACACTGGACCCTACCCAGTTCGGCTTTGTTAAGGACAGGTCATGCCTACTAAACCTGGTGGACTTCTTTGAGACAGTTACCAAGGCTATAGATGAGGGGAAGGTGGTCCCCACAGCCTACCTAGACCTCGCAAAGGCCTTCAACACCATTCCCCATTCTTGTATTATAGACAAGCTCACCAGCCTTAACATAAAACCCTATGTCACGAGATGGGTTGCCAACTGGCTCACAGACAGAACCCGCATTGGTAAGAGTTGCAGGAGCTAGGTCTGACTCTAAACCAGTTTCAAGTGGCGTTCCCAGGGCTCAGTCCTAGGACCCCTCCTGTTCAGCATATATTTCTCAGAGGTACAGACAAGCACAGGAGGACTATGGCTGACCAATTTCACAGAAGACTGCAAACTAGGGGCTATAATTGACTCTCTGGCTGACACAGACATCCTCCAAAAGGGTCTCACTGAGACAGATACCTGGTGTCAAAACCATGGCCTCAAGCTGAATGCCACAAAGTGCATAGTCATCCCCTTTGGAAAAAACAAAAGTACCCACAAATTACCACATAGGTGGTAGCCCTCTAAATAGGAACGATGAAATAAGGGATCTGGGGACACAAGTAGATAGTAATCTCTCTTTTGATAATCACATTGCCAAAGTGGTTAGAAAATCCTTCTATGTGGCCCACCTAATCACAAAAGGGTTTGCATCCAGAGCAAAAGAGGTCATTGTGCCCCTCTACGCATTACTCATCAGACCCATCATAGAGTACAATGCCCTATTTGGGATGTACCTTACAAGACACCTGCAACAGCTGGAAAGACCACAGAAGTATCTCACCAAGAGGATCATTGGCCTAAAACAGATGCCCTATGCAGCTCGACTGAAGAAACTCCAGCTGTACTTGGTTGCATACCGCCTACTCAGAGGTGATCTCTGCCTGACATACAAGGCTATGTCCAACCCAGAATTGATGGACATGCTCCACCTAAGGAAAACCATATCCCCTCAAGCCACATGCTCTAGGGATCTAAACCTCACCACAACAATAAATAGGATGTGCTGGAGGGATAGATTCCTGTCCCAGAGACTTCCCATGCTCTGGGACAATATTCCAATCTACATTAGGCAGAGCTCCTCACTAACTCTCTGAAAAACCTTGATGAGTGGATGGGAAACAGGAAGTTTATCCCGGGGATCACTTCATTGGCTCTGCTGGACAGAGGCACATGGAACTAATCTAAGAGGGTGGCGAAAGCCAACACATTCCGGCTAGGCTTATAAATGCCTTTGGACAGATAGCCTAGTACCCACCTATGAACTTATGAACCTACATATATATATATATATATATATATATATATATATTTGATGCCCACTAAGACTTCTCTAAGACTTCCATCCATCTACCAAGTCCTGCACAATTTTACAAAACAGGATCTAAGTTATCTAAAGCAAACAATTTATGTTTTAATCATCCTCATTTTTGTCTGTTCAGACCCTACTTTTGTATTTCAGTGCATGCTACCAAGGACGCCAGCAGTCCAAACCACCTTCTATATATCCCTAGCAGTTTACTATTTTTTTCTCACTTCCCGAACCCCTTCTATGTAAGTGTTTCACCCTGCTACATTATATTCCAGGTATTCTAATTTCTTCAGTGTACTCGCTCCTCTCTTGTCCACCTTAGCAATACATGTCTCAACAATAATGAAATGACTACATAAACCAAACAAAAAGAAAAAAGTTTTGGTAATTGTACTAATGTCTTTTACTTTTATACTTTTTTGAAATGTAATTCTATACATTTACCATCCTGCTTTCTCCCATTGGTGGCACAAGTTGGGTGATAGTTTATTTATGTGAAATAGTGTGCACGGTGAGGAATTCCCTCGACTACTTCAACTTTCTCAGCTACAGATGACACATTCTCTACTTTACAAACCTGCTGACTGTCCCTCCCTGCCCCCCCCCCCCATCCCTATACAAACCGTCACAATCCCTCTGTAGCACTGGCCAACTGCTTGGCACCTACAGGCCTAATAAAACAATAAGCAGATTACTTTATAAATGCTCCGTATCTCAAACTTGGAGCAAACTCCCAACTGATATAAGTTCTATTCATTCTTCATTCTATTTCAAAAGAGAATTGCAAAAGTACCTTGCTAACTCTCCTTCCGCACCTATCACCACCCTACCTAACATACACTCCACCCATCATTAGTCTACAATTCTCCTCTCCTTATTTTAATACTTTATAATTTAGTACTGTGTTACCTTAGCTATGCCGCTGAGAAATACTGTATGTATTACAGTATTCCAGTTGTCATCCTTTTTACCAAAAGAAGGCAGTTATTAAAGGTCAACTGGTTAGGGCTTCCCGGATTATTTCCAAAGATGACGACTTTCATGATGAATGTCAGTTTTTGAAGAAAATGTTTCTTCATCGTGGTTACCCGGAATCCCTGTTGGATGGACTAATAGAGGAAGTTAGTAATAAGAGGGAAAAGTTCATTTGTAAGCCAATTTTGGCACTTCGAGGTATTGAAGAGTTGACCTCACAGGAGCTGACACCCCGGTGTTACCTTCACACAATTTTGCAGTTCTACAAAAGGGTCAATCACTGTCTTGTGGCTTTATAACCACATTCAGTGTTCACAGTACCCTTTGTGTGAACATATTAAAGAAAAATTGGGAATTGTTTAGATGCAATCATGCCATATTTGACAAATTTGGTGATTCCCTAAATATAGTGTTTAAACGGGGTAAGAACCTTAAGGATCTATTGGAAAGACAACATCCGAGATCACTTAGACTAGGTGGAATGTCTAAATGTGAGAATTGTAATTATTGTAAATATGTGGACACGGTCAACTCATTCTTAGTCTCAGGCCGTAAATACAGACTAAAGGATAGGTTTAACTGTAACTCTAAAGGTATAGTCTACTTAGCCAGATGTACTCATTGCCCTTCTTTTTATTTAGGGAAAACGGAGCATAGACTCCGGGGTAGGATGTATAAACATCTGTATGCTATTAACCGTAATAAGCCTGACAATGCCCTGGCTAAACATATTCACATGAACAGTGATCATAAATTTACATTTCTAGCTATCGATAAGGTGGATCACTGTTTTAGAGGGGGACCTTTTACTCTGAAACTTGAGGAGTTAGAACTTAAGTGGCAAATTAAATTGGATGCAGGTAATATTCCTGGATTAAACGAATTCACTTCTATTAGCAGTATTCTCAAATTGAAAAGTCTGCTGAGATAAAATGTTTTTTCTTGTGTCGTACAATGATAGGTAAAATTTAATTACTTTTAGGCCTTATGAAGGTGATGTCCCTGGTTAAAATGTTTTAAACACTATTGGTGTACTTTCATACTTGAGCATTGGTTAAAATAAATAACATGTACCTTAAGGTGGTTCATGTTTTTTAGTTTCTATGTATTAATGTTTAAAATATTAATATTTTTATTTTAATTACAGCATACATTTGTATATTTAATTTTGTATATAATGTTTACAAACTGTTTTGGTATTTGTGTTATTAGGTTACTGTGCAGTGCTACTTTAATCAGTTAATGATTTAATTATCCCGCTTTTTTTTTGGTGCTAATGACTACTTATTTATTTATTTGAAACTTGTTTCTGTAAAATATACTTTTAAGGAAGTCTGCTTTGTGGGCAGACGAAAAGCGCTTAAAGTTTATCTTGTGACGATCTATTAAAAGTTACGCTTGGATTCTACTGTGCCTGGGGCTTGTGTTTCATGCTTTTATTCAGTTTTTTGTGCCTTCGTTGATTTATCTAGATCATTGTCATTGTTGATGTGACACCCCAACCCCATGAACAAAAATTGGAAACGGGGGTTGTGGATAGGTGGAAGAATATATCTTTTTTACTGGCAGTATATCCTTCAGTTGTCATTATGACAGGCTAGTGAGGTTTGTTTTGCACAAAAGTAAACACACACACACACACACACACACACACACACATGCACACAAACACTCATCACTCTGCCATGCATGCTTTGAAGAGCATAATTTCTGAACCACTGCTATGTTAATTAATGATGCGGTGGTTATAACCCTACTAACTATAACATAAGATAATATGCACCATTTCTTTCTTTTTTTGAGTTTGTACATACATTCATGACACATTGTTTTCCTTTATATCTTGATTAGTTCTATCATTTTTACTTTGTATTACAGAGATCTGAGTAATAAACAACATTTCTGTAGGACCTTCACATTATGATGAGTGCTTTTGAAATGGTTTGTGGTCTTAACATTTTCAGGAGTGGCTATGAATGAAAAATAAACAAGTGGAGAGATTTAAGTCTCATATCTGTCAATATGTCACATCGCTTTTTTCACAGCTTTTGATGGCACTAGAAAAAGTCAGATATTTCAGTGTGATTCAGCAATTTGCAGCATATATATTACATTTTCCTCCGTTTCTTCAATTGCATAGTACAGCTTATGATAATTTACACAAGTGCACCGAGGTATGATGTTTGCTTTACAAATTCTACCTGACAGAACACAGATGAGCAATTAAAATCTGAAGGCCTGTAGAAAGCTGTGACATGGTTACAGTTCAACTGTTTGTGCAGTATGCCATTGTAGATCCTTATCATTTGATTAAAACAAATGTATTTGTGGGAAGAGGACCAAACTACAAGCTATAGAAGTGAGCATTAAGCATAAATACATGCCATTTTTATGTTATTATTATGAATATTATAAGCAAGTAAGTTGACTCATGCATTATGAGCAATATATTACTTCAGTTAACATCCAGAAACATACATATTATATTTTTCTAAAATGCCATCTCTTGCCTAACCTACAAAATAAGCAACATTTATTAATCAAAGTAGATTTACTAAGTTATTTCACAGTACATTGATGACTGCTATTGTACAATGGTCATAAAGTACATTTTAACAGAGATGTTGACCTGCTGAGTACTAAAAGTGTGATTTTTTGCATGAATGAATGTGCTTGATTAAATTCTGGAAGCTGGTCAAGAAATAATATCTTGAAATGTTCAGGGTCTTTTATATATAAGTATTAGGTGTGCTGACTTTGAACATTTAGCACATGAAGGATTTTATATGTGTCTTTGGTTAATGGTAATAACATCCTTCTATCCTTACAGTGATAGTTTAGTGATGTGATGGGGTGAAAACTACAAAAATAATGGATTTGTACTGCCTTGAAGTTCTTGCCAAGCACTGACATTTGGAGAGACTCAGCTTGTATTCCAAATTTAATGACTTCTTCAGCTTTTCCTTAAATGGACTGGTCCATCAGAGACATCATAGGATTAAACATAGTCACTCTTGATTTTGTGGAATACTTAAAGTGTGCTGTTTAGAAAAAAAACTCTGCAATAAATGCTGTCACATCCATTTCATACTTAAAATCAGTGGTTTATCTTCATGGTTTAAACATTTGTGCACTCCGCTTTCTTACTGTACAGTAAGCTATTGTTATTACAGTAGAGTGACAGATACTAAATGAAATTGCCTCAAGTCTGGCAGTTAGCAGAGAAGAGTAAGGGTAGGAGTTGTTAAAGAGCTGCTTACTGTAGTCTAGGGTTTGGTTCCTTCAGCCTCTACTTAACATACTGTGGGACTCTGATCAGGTCACTTAACTAGATGGTACTCTCGGGGAAATTGTGCTAGGCTCCTCAGTGGTCCGTTTGACTGCATGCTTAGTAATCTAAATATAAAGATGAAATGAAGTGAGGTGCATGAACTTGTTCTGGATGGCCACAAACCTGTAAAGTTGAATGAAATGCTGATCTGATTTTTCTTTCTCTGAATATGATGAAAATGAGTGTTTATACTCTAGTGCTCTGATGTACCCTTCTGAAAACTGATATATGCAACAGTTGGATTTCTAAAGCATCTGGATGGAAGTCTGTATGAATATATGCTTGCATAACACATGCACAACAGCTTTACTGTGCTTTTGGCCCTCCTCACCTTCTTTCATTTAGCTGATTGGCTATATTCTGTTTTCTGCTTCACTTCTACTATTTAGAAGCATAATTCTTCGTATTTTACTCTTTACAAATTTTGTGACCTTCTGTTACCCACTGTCTTTAGCAAAAGCAGGAATAAATGGCTATTATTTCTGAGTTTAACATTCAATATGAAGCAGAATCTTTAAGTGAAATATGCTCTAGGGCAACACCCACTATCTGACTGTCCACAGATGAAACTGGCAATAATTTGGGGAGCAGTGCCATATGGTATGTTTGAAACTTGTGTTCTAGCATGCATACAGCTTATCTGACTATATAATATCATTTAGATGTTCATTTTAAAGGTGCAATATTTTGATAGGTAACATTTTAAATTCTGAGATTTGAATGCTTAAGTTCTGGAATAACCAGGTTGAATTTGTAAAAATGAGGGTTACATCTACTAAGTCCAAAACTCATGTATCTCATTTCCCCTTTGTCTGAAGCATGGTTAGTATATATATATATATATATATATATATATATATATATATATATATATATATATATATATATATGTGTATATATATATATATATATATATATATATATATATATATATATATATATATCTATATGTAGGGTGGAGGAGGATAAAACTTGCACATTGTAAGGTGCAAGTGGGCTCGCCCCTGCAAAAAAATTATGTTAGAACAGTTATTAACATTAACTTCTCTATTATCATTTTATTTTTTTTTAATTGACATCATTTCATTATAAAAAGTGACATTTTTGATACATTAGCAGTCATTACCAATTGCAGGAATTTAAAACCAATAAAATGAAATTGATAACATTTTAAATAATAGCATAGTTTCATAGCTGATTACTAGGCTAATGACCCTCTGGAGGCCTTTATCAGCCTATTCTTGCTTCCCAAATATATCTGACAGGTTGATATACTAGGGCTGTTTTATGGGGTATATGTAGACTTGGGCATGGGTGGTCATGCATTTACAGGTCACCTCTATTAGAAACAGGTGCAAGACCAGGGTAAATTCCAATTCACAATCCACTAGTCAAAGTTACATTATAATTGAGTTAGGAAAGAGCTCTGCTTGACATTGATGGGAAGCCTGTTCCATAGATGGGATAGTCTCTGAGACACATACTTGCCTCTCCAGAATATCTTATTTAAGTTGCAGGTGAAGATTAGCTCCCTAGATCAGGTAATTCTGAAGCTGTTCATTTTACATGTGTACAACAGGTCCCCCAGAGCGAGATCAGAGGATGCTTTGTTTATCACGCACAGATCACCTCAGCAGCCCATAAGATACCAAGTACAGGGACAAGGCTTTGAGGTGGTCCATGTAGGATATGTTATTTATGCCTTGTACATGTTATTTTGCTTTGTATTCTTATTTTGAAGAACATCTGTGGATGCTCCAGTTTCTGCATATGCCTAGTCAGGTATATTTCAACAGGTATATTGCACTCAAAGACTGATATAATGAGGGCCAAGTACAGCAGAACAATGACATACTTGGACCTAGAAGCCATACCCTCATTTATAAGTTGTGCAACAGAGAAAACTTTCCTTATTAGTGCAGACACGTGATAGTCAAAGGCCAGGCGGGTTACTGTCTACATGCATTTCAAGATTCCTGACCTCTGACTCTACTCTTAGGGGTATATTGTTAATATGGTAGTTTCCAGGGATAGCTGTCTTCCTAAAGCATATTGTTATGCATTTCTTTAAACTGAGTTTTAGACAGTTGCTCTGACACCAGCTATTTGTCAGGCCATCTTGGTAGGTAACTGTGTAATTTAGGATTCTATGACTGTACGCAGTTTGCAGTCATCTGTAGACTTGGTCAATAGGGTGATGTGAACCCACCACTCCTTTGTATACTGTTGTGACTCAGATTTGAACCTAGGTTGCTGCAGCCACAATGCAGAGTACTAACCACCATACCATCACAGCAAGCTATCTGGAAAGGAGCAACAAATCAATTACATGTTTTCTTGAGTCATAATGCTATTAATTATCGATGCATTACCAGGGAAATTTTAATTTCTGCATTTCCACATTAAAATGTATAATCTCCATCATTTTCAGGATCAACAATTAGTCTCATAAATTCTACCTAGTAAATTAAATAAGCACACTGAACACTAAATCAAAGTCATCCTTTGGTAATAATTACATCAGTTGCCTAATTTAGCCACCTACCCACATATCTGTGCCATTTTTTTTTTGCAATGCATCTTTCTTCCTGGTCTAAATCATCCATGAGTGAAATTATCATCATTCTTAGCAATACTCAAGATCCTTGTTAAAACTTGCCCCAAATTTGTGATCCCATTCAACCATCACCAAATTCCCCCTTTTTCAAACAAAAAGTGAAATGCAGTGTTTAAAAACATAATTTTAACCCAGGTGGTATATAACAACAGTTAAATACCACCTAGGTATATAACAATAGTTATGCAGACACTTCCCAACAAAAATCTTAAATCTACTTTGTTCAGTGGCATATCAAGGTAGCTGACAATTGCATTTTCCCATGCCTTCATCTACATCTTCATTTAACAAAGCAGTTGGATTTTGTTTCATTTTAACTACTGTGTCCACCTTTAACCCTCCTATAGTTCTGCATGTTCAACATATCAGATATTTCACTACAGGGTAAATTCTTCTTGCTTCAGTTAATAATGACACTACATTTGGTAGAGAAACATCCCTATAAACTGATACAACCACACATGTTTTACGGTACCATTTAAACCACCATACTCCAATCTTACAAAAAACAGCGATTGAAGCATATGCTGCACCTGTGGCCAAGCATCCCAGACGGACTCACACTGCAATAGATCCCAACATGTTACTCTGGTTTTCCTGTAGTTTTCTAAGTTTTTAGATTAGTTATTCCTAATTCTCCCTGTAGTCATATTTAGATGTTTACAATACACTGTAATGCTAACACTAATACATAATCTTCCATCAGTGCCAGGGTACATAAATGACAACTGCCTCTTTATCACATAGGTAGCAATAGTCTATCAATATATCTGCCATGACACCTTAGCAATCACTGAGAGCATCTAAACTCACTATGTTTTCTAATAAGTATCCTATCCTAACAGTGTAGATAACAAAATGTACACCATTTTTAAAAACAAGGCCTCACAATCCAGAAAGGAATCTGCAATATTAAGATCTACTGATAATAATCAGCATACATTTCTTTCAGGGTACTCAAGTTTTACTTCCATCCCAGAAAAAAATATTGCATCATTCTTTTTACTGCGTTTAGAAAAGTATAAGGAATACCTACTGGAATGCTTGAAATGCTTAAAGGAGGAGGAGGAAGAGAACAAGACATTCAGGTCTTACACTCGATGGTCTAATTCTGAATTGATCCCTTCTAGTGATGTCATTCACATTTTATTAATTGATTTATGATTTAATGCATTATACATGTTATAAATAAGCTCTTCAAGTATTTCAAAACTCTACTCCTTGATAATATGTGCTACTTGCCATTAACAATTATATCCTTTGAAAGAAAATCAGAGTAGTTAAAATTCACTGTAACCTCCCTTGTCTCCGTTTTACTTATTCTGTAACTCAAAAGCATTCCAAGTGCATTTGAAATCTGAAACAAGCACTCTATACTGTTCTGGTTTTGTTAAATGGACTCATTATAAAAAAACAATTATACAATGACTGCCAATTAGTATTCCAAAATGTGCACGCTGATTGGCTTGCCCAACCAGTGTGCCCGTTGTAAATCTGACTTATACTAATGGAAAAAGGTCCGGTCACCCAGACTTTTTCCATTAGTATAAGTCTTGATTTTTTTTTGTTTCTGTTAGGTAGCAACAGAGAATGGAAGATCTCCATTGCTGTAATCTCACTATGTTACATGTTTAACATAGCGAGATATCTCAAAAAAAAGGCAACGGAATTTTCCTTTCTCCATTGCTTTTTTTAAAGATATCTCGCTATGTTTAACTCATTTAACATAGCTAGACAGCTTTAAAAAGCAACGGAAATCTTCCTTTCTCCGTTGCTTCCTCAACACAGCTCTGATGTACTGCGTAAGCATACTCATGCACAGTACATTAGAAAAAGCCCCAGGATAGTGGAAAACTGAGGCGGGGACCACGCAGGTATTATACAAAGGCATTATTTAAGAAAAGTAAGTTTTTTTTTTTTCTTAAATAATGTCATTGTATAAAAGCAATAACCCACGTCTGGGTGTGGGTAATGCTAGATTTACCCACAGTTGCCTTTGTTTGGCCACTTGGGCTTTGCCCTCGTGACCAAATTACACCAACCATGGGTAAATTTAGCATTTCCCACACCCAGACGTGGGTTATTGCTTAAATATTAAGCTGTTCTCCCCTGTTGTGCTTCCTCTCAAATTAGACTATCTTATTACTTCAGCTAATGGCTCAAGATACAAGAGGGGTATGAATGGGTTTAACAACTGTTACTGCATGGATTCACTTCAATCAGGTTTTTGATACATGAACGTAGCTCCCTTTTAGGGTTGTGAAAGTTTAGCATGTCAGCAAGGGCAGGGCACTTCCCCGGATGGAAGAGAATTTTATGGGCTATGATCAGTTGATGGTAGCGTAGGAGGTTTGGAAATTCTAACCAGTGCAGTTTAGTTAGGGATAGGCAATGGTGGGAATGTGATCTATTAGTGGCAGCGAACCTAGCTATTTTATTGTAGCATGTAGAGAGCTTGTTCAGGTTAGTTTTGTTAATATAGTTGAGGACTGGAGAGGCGTAAAGTAGTGTTGATAAGAGATGAGTTCTGGCTAATGTTGTTCTAGTCTCAGGGGTTGGGAATAGTTTGCAACGATATAGGCAACCTAGTTTTTTACGGATTTTCGAGATAGTTTGGGATATGTGCTTGTTGTATTTAAGTTGATGATCAATAGTGATGCCTAAGAGATTAGCCTCAGTTACTGGAGTGATGAGGGTGCCATTGGTAGACATGATGGTAAAGGTGGCGTTGCAGTGTTTGGTTGGGTGGAATAGTATTAGCTGTGTGTTTTGGGGGGTTTAGTATTAGTTGGTAGTTGTTTAGCCAGTTCTCTACCTCAGTGAAGGATTCTTGGGCTTTGCTTTGAAGTAATTGGATGTTTGTTGCTGAGTAGATTAGGGTAGTGTCATCCACATACTGGAGAATGTTGGCTTTAGTGGTAGCTAGGTGGAGATTATTTGTAAATATGTTAAAGAGAAGGGGGCCAAGGATTGAACCTTGTCGGACACCACATGTGACAGGGAGTGGGGGGGATAGGGAGTTGCCCCATTTGACAGATTGTGACCGGTTGTTTAGGTAACTGTTAAACCACTGTAGAGTGGGGTCATCAAGTTGAGTTCTGCTAGACAGGTGAGGAGTTTGTTATGGGAAACTGTATCAAATGCCTTGGATAGGTCTAAGAAGGTGGCAGAGACCAGCTTTCCTTGGTTCCTGTGCGAGTTTATGGTATTGGAAAAATTAATTAGGGCAGTGTTGGTGCTATAGGAAGGTCTGAATCCATGTTGGGTTTTAGTTAGAAGGTTGTTGGTTAGCAGGTGGGTAAGGAGTTGGTGGTGGATACATTTTTCTAGAATTGTTGAGAGAGGTGATAGGAGTGCAAAGGGACAGTAGTTGGAGTGGTCAGTAGATGGACCTCCCTTGTGGAGGGGAATGATATATGAGGTTTTCCATAATGAAGGAATAGTATGCAGGGCGATAGATCGGTTAAGAAGTAGGGAGATGGGGTAGGCGATGACCTTGGATGGAAGACTGTCGGCAGCTAGGGTGGTAGGTTTGAGTTTAGCTAAGAGATTTTGAATGGTAGATGTTGGTACTGGGGTGAATGTGAAGGGGGTGGAGTTAGTCTGGCAGTTTAAGGGTTGAGGTTGGGTTGTGGGTGACATTGCACTTACCAGGTTCAGTATTGAAGAGGTAAAGTAGTTATTCAAACTAGAGGCTATATGTGAATCAATACCTTTGATATGTGGGGGTGGTGTGGTGACTTTTCCAGGCTGGAGGATGTTCACAGCAGCCCAGAATATCCATCTTCCTAAACAAGATCTTTATGCCATCCTTGTGAAAGGTGGTTATAATAAAACCAAACTCCTAAACTCCCAAACCCAAAAACCATGGATTTCCATCCAGTATCCATTATGCCTGCTTTAGGAAAAATATTTGAAACTTATTTACTCCCAAATCATTGACGTTTTCCATATCCACAAACTGCTTTTCTTCCATTAGCATGGCTTCTGCATTAGAAAAAGCACCCTGACAGCCCAATATACCTTTACTGATCACATTCATTTCATTATGACACTATGCTTAACAATCCTACAAAGGGCTTCAATACTGTAAATCAGCATCTCCTCTCAAACTCTGTCTTATCAGCTAATATCAGTCCAAGAGCCACACGATGGGTTAAGTCTTTCCTCAATGTCTGCCAGTTCAAGATCCAGCAAGGAAATACATTTTTCTTTCACTCTATAATATCTGCAGGAATTCTACAAAGATCCATCCTTTCCTAAATTGTATTTTCCATTCATCAAAAAGCTCCCCTCCAACTACCTCAGCAGGGAAAATAATATGTCCTTTACAATTGTACTGTACATACAGTAGTTTTGCTGGCAGAATACTTTTTAATTTAAAAAAAAAAACTTCCATGGCTTCTCACTTCTTACTCACTTCCTTTTTTCTGAAGTTTGCAAAACAAACCTGTTTCAGGTATATCCATTACTGATATATCATGGAGTAGCTTTCTGCAACAGTTATTCTATGTCTTTTTAAGAAGAGCCCAGCATTTCCCAAGTCTTCCATTGAATTTTTCTATCCTGTGTAAATTTGTTTTATGATTACAACTATTTCTTCTTCTTTATTTTTACTGCTTCATGTATTATACTTTTGGCACCCAGGTTCTATATAACCTCACCTACCGGTGAATTAAGATATGTTATGATATTCGGCAGAACAGACACTCATTCTATGAATTGAGAATGCCTCTTACGTCCCAAGACTTCTAGATTTACAATTAGGAACAGAACACAGGACGTTTCTAGGCAACAGCTACCAGCACTGTACGATGCCTAGCCACTAAATACCCATATGAAAACACAGTAATATTGCTCTTCTTTGTCTAGGAGGGCCCCATGAGTAGTCCTTGTGATGAATTTGTGGTTATCCATCCATTTACCTAAGCTTGTTTTGAAAGTAGCCATAGTAGACAAGGTTTGCTTGGTATGTAGGATGTCAATTCCACAGACTCATAGGATAGTACTAGACTAGCTGCCCTAGTGGGCCATTTTAAAGCCTAGCCAATTTCCCTTTCAGAGTTGAGAATCAAACCCTGTATCTTGTAACTTTGAGGTAAATACCTCAACCATTATATCAACCTCCAAAGGTGAAGAGTGCAGTAGGTTATCAACCTGTCTCTCCAGGAAGTTTTGTTAACTTGTTGGTGCAAGTTATGGACTTTTTGTAGGGGTGCTTGAGTTACTGGTAGTCCTGTTAAGTTATTGGAGGTTATACCAAGCTGTTTTTTATAGGAGCCAGTAGGCCACAAAATTCAGAATTTACAGATAGCCATGATAATCTCTAAAGGTAGCTGAGGATTTTATGGCCTTTGATTTTATTACATAGAAATCTCAAGGTCTTTCTAATTGGACAATGTGCTTTGTTTGTATATGCCAAAGGGGAATGTTTTATTCAATAATAAGTCTAATAAGAGAGGACTACCGTGGAGAAATTCCATCTTCAGATCTGGAAGAAATTTTGCTAGACATTGGTTGGGCTGTGCAGAAGGATACATATTTCCTCATTCTGAAGGAGGTATAGGTCTCTTTGAAATTGATTACATGTATAGATCTGCAATTGTAGGACTGCATACATATCTGTTGACCTCACCAGATCCAAATATATTGAAAGTTTTAAAACATGAAGAGAACAAATCTAAGATGATTTACCTGCTTAGTTTAGCAAAAGCATATCAGTGTCAAGTGGGAATGGAAACCAAGCCAACAGTAGTCAAAAATCAGGTAGCAACTGAATGTGCCAAAAAACAAAACAAAGAATATATAGAGAATGATCAGATGAGAAGGCAAGAAATGTATAAAAGGCATAAATATAACTGCAAGTACAGAAAACCCCTGGAAACCTCATGTTGATCAGGATCTGATACAGGAATGGTTAAGGAGAGGTGAATTTAAACCAAAATATGAACGGTTAATATTTCTGTCTCAGGATAGTGGGCAATGTACACATTGGTTTACAAAATCCATTGAACATATGGGAGAAACGGACAACTACAGGTTCTGTAAAATAAAACTTGTTGCTGGGTGTGATACACTAATGACAGAGGGCCTGCATACTGAAAGGAATAATAATATGACAAGACTATTGCATTGGGGATTGTGCAAAAATTATAATACTGAAGTAGCTGAGAAGATTGGAAGCATGTGCCACAAAGCATTACAGAGAATAATGAAGTGGATCACCCATTACCAACAGTTCAAAAAATAGAGGTGAGAAAACCAGGTATAGTAGGCCATGAAAAGAAAACAAAAGCAGCATTGATTATTGAAATTGCTACACCCAGTGATTACAGTTTCTTATGTACAGAGAGACACAAAGTTATTAAATACTACTATTTGCAGGCAGAAATGAGGGCAATGTGGAGGAAGGATACCCAGACAGTTCCAATAGGAAGAGGAGCAACAGGTCAGAATTTACAGTCATATTTAGATATGCTACTGATGCATGTATCTCCATATGTATTGCATAAGGAGTCAGTCCTGTGCACATGGTAGGTGCTGTGAAGAGCTCTTTTGACTAACACGAAAGACTGAAACAATACTAATCTCACAAACTTTAATCATCTTTTGACTTAGGAATCATGTCCTTTCACATCATGATATTAGAAACTCAAAACCGTTGAAAAAATTAAACCAAGGATTTACTAATTACAGATAAAGTCTTACCACAAAATCACAGGGCAACATGAGAAAGGAAGTGAAGAAATCAAACATTTCTATAAAGAAATTAAGACAAAAAGTGTCACTGTTAAAAGAGTATAGAAGAGGGAACAGACCAACAAAAATACTTGGAATGATACACATGCTAAAAGCAATGTGCAGTATCAGAACACAGCAGGATCTATCATACACCATTACAAACCATAAACTAAAGATATCAGCACAGGCAGGAAAACTTAGAATATGTGCAGATAAGTGTAAAGGAAAAGTACAAAATCAAAAATTCATTGGTGACCCAAAAAAATTATAGAGAATTGGAAAGCAAAGAAAATGTACTAGAAATACCACCAAAAAAAGAAGAAATAGACACATTTTGGAGAAATATCTATGAAGAACTCGTGGAACATAACAAAGATGCTGAATGGATAGAAAAAGTAAAAGAAACACCAAAGAGTTCAAATGTATGGGATATGAAATGGGATGAAGTAATGGCCAAAAAATAGAGATTAAATTAAGATAAGCTCCTCAATGAAAACCCCCTGGCCCAGATGCAGTACCTAGCTTCAGGCTAAAAATATTAACATCTTTAAAAAAAGATTGAGCTCGGAGTAAGAAATACTTATATGTGCATCCTGAATAGATACCAACCTGGTTAACCCAGGAAAAATGATGCTCCTCCTTAAGGGTGAACCTGCAAGCTATCCTAAAATCTATAGACCAATAACTTGCCTTCTGATGATATATAAACTATATATTGGAACTGATGCCAACAGAGTTTATAATAATTTAGAAGAAAACGTAATCCTGGCAATAGAATTAAAGGGTAACAAAAGAAAGTCATGTGGAATAAGGAATCATTTTAAAGAAATAATGGAGAATTGCAAAAAGATGAAGAATCTAAGTATGGCATGGATAGACTACAAAAAAAGCATTTGACAGCATCCCACATTCATGGATAAAGGAGTGTTTACATACATATAAGATGTACCCTACACTGATCGATTTGCATTACAGCAACCATGAAACAATGGCAAACCATGTTGCAGCTAAGCCAAGATAAACAACAAATTATTATCACAGGGACAGAAATTCAAAGGGGGATATTTTAGGGTGACTCTGTCACCGCCCCTCTTTTGTCTCACCCTTAACCCATTAAGCTGTCTACTTAACACATTAGGTCATGGTTACAATTTGGCTCCAGGAAAACAACAACATTTAAAGATTTCTCATCTTCTATTTGTGGATGATTTAAAACTATAATGTTTATCAGATGAGAAGCTGAAAGCACAACTACAAGTGGTCAAAACTTTCTCAGATGATATAAGAATGTTGTTTGTTCTTGATAAATGCACAAAAGCAACATTTAAAGCAGGAAACCTGCAGCACCAAGAAAATATCAGTCCTGGACAGGAATGGAAAATAAAGGAACTTGAGCAGAAAGGAGTGTATGAATATCTGGGAATTGATGAAGGATCAACAATAAAACACGAACAAATGTGAATAAAACTCAGTGAATAATATTCTAGAAGAATAAAATTAATACTGAAAACAGCCCTGACATGTAGAAACAAAGTCAAAGCTATAATCCAATTTGCTCTTCCAGTGCTTACTTACAATTTTGAGGTGATCGACTGGCCCCAAAAGGCATTGGATTAGTTAGGACAGAAAGACAAATGCTTCATGCTTACCAAATGATATATAAAAATTAGTGAATACCACGATTTTATATTCCCTGTTACATTTATTGATCAACAATCATAGGGTTGAGTACATATCTACTGACTTCACTGGATTCAAACATAGTGCAAGTTTTAAAACATGAAGAGAACAAGTCTAAGATGACTTCCCTGCTTAGTCTAGCAGAAGCACATTGGTGTCAAGTAGGAATGGAAATCAAACCAGAAGTAGATAAAAATCAGGCAGCAACTGAATGTGCCAAAATCAAAAGAAAGAATATAAAGAGAAGGATCAGATGAGAAGATGAGAAATGTGGAAAAGGTATACATTTAGTTGCAAGTATAGAACACTCCTGGAACAACTTAGGATCTGATACAGGATTGGTTAAGGAGAAGTGGATTTAAACCAAAAGATGAAACACTAGTATTGGCTGCACAGGACAGTGGAATATATACGCATTGATATACAAAGTCCAGTGAACACGTGGGAGACAAATGTAGGTTCTGTAAAGCATCCCTGGAAACAGTTGCACATTTTGTTGCTGGGTGTGGTACACTAATGGCAGAGGGTTGGTATTCTTAAAGACATAATAATGAGGCAAGACATTGCACTGGGAATTGTATAAACATTACAATACTGAAGTAGCTGAGAAGCATTGGAAACATGAGCCACAGCACATTACAGAAAATGAAGTTTATATGACATGGGATCACCCATTACCAACAGTTCAAAAAATAGATGGGAGAAAAACAGATAAAGTAGTCCATGAAAAGAAGACAAGATTAGCATTGATCATTGAAATTGCTACACCCAGTGACTACAGTGTCTTAACTACAGAGAGAGACACAAAGTCATAAAATACCAGGATTTGCAGGCAGAAATGAGGGCAGTGTGGAAGAAGGATACTCAGACAGTTCCGATAATAGTAATGAGTCTCATAAAAACAAAATTACAGCCATATTTAGATATGTTACAATACATGTAATTCCATATGAAAAAAGAGTCAGTTTTGGGCACGTTGTGGATCCTGCATTGAGTAGTTTGAGCTAATATCAAAGATTGAAACAATACTAATTTCAAGAACTTTAGTCATACTTTGACTTAGGAATGGGGTCCATTCCCAGGATGGTATTAGAATCTGAAAAGACTTGCAGAAATTAAATGAAAAAAAAAACATTAGATACAGTGGTGTGATAATAGTCAAATGAGAGAGCATTTTCCCCATATGTGCTAAGGTCTCTTATAACGCTGCCAGTCTTTAGAGGAGTGTCATTTATATTACAAGTTGGAATAACTTGCTCAGTGAGCATACCACGTTTAACTTTTTATCATTCAATTTGAGGCCATATTTCTGAAAACAGATATGAGCATATCCATGCCTCTTCTGCAGTAGTTTAGTATCAGTGGGTTATAAAATAATAGTACCCCTTTTGCAGATGTTAGCAAATATGGGTAATCATGCTGTAGAGTATTGGTGTAGATGCCAGCAAAATAAATGCTTAGTGAAGAGGTTCTAGTACAGAACTCTGTGGAACACTGCTAGTTACAGTTTTGTATTCTAAGAGGGTACCCTCTATTTCTAGAACTTTGGTTTGAGCAGATAGCTCATTTGCTATGCAATGGTCAATGCAGGAATTTATATTTAGTTTTATTAAATTGTCTGTAATCCCAGCATGGTTGATGAGACAAGCAAAATGCACTGAAAGACCATTGTCCACTGCCTCATTAAATGTTTTTAAAGAAGCTCACCATACTTAGAAACCAGGATCTAACCTTCATAGATCCAGACTGGTTTGGGCTAAGGTCAGAACTGTTGCCCATCTCTGCAGTTCTGAGTTTGCATATTATTTGTTCCACAGCTTTACATATAAAGCTGATCAGACTGATGGGCATATAGTTAACAGAGTCCAAACAAGAAATGACTTTATGCAGGGCCTCTGCTGTATTGTGCTTAGTGGCTTCTGAAACAAACCAAATGGCTAAGCGAAGGCTGAAAAGATTTATAAGCTGGTTTAAATGGTTCATGTGTAATACTGATGGGAATCTACCCCTGTAAGTTGTCAGGTCCAATAGAACTATTTTTCTTAGATTTTAAATAGGAATTCTTAGGACTTATTCTATACTGATCTTTAGGGCAAGTAACATAGCTGGGATAGTGGGAGGGGTGATATAGGTGTATGAGACAAAATTCAAGCTAAAACTTTCTATCAAGTTGTCATCTATTTTCTTTGAGATGGAATGAATGCTGTCAGTGTGGACCATTCTCAGCTGGGAACTGCTTGCGAAGGCTTATTGTGCCTGTTATTCTAAGTGTCCTTGTTCCATTGTTGTGACCATTATTTCACACTAGGAAGGTTTGCAGGCTACACTCTTATGGCAGAATTCTGCTGAACTGCTCTTTATATAAACTGCTTT
This sequence comes from Protopterus annectens, assembly GCF_019279795.1. Taxonomy (NCBI): domain Eukaryota; kingdom Metazoa; phylum Chordata; order Ceratodontiformes; family Protopteridae; genus Protopterus; species Protopterus annectens. The sequence continues at coordinate 601,536,793 of NC_056730.1, read as the reverse complement.
TTGCTGCTGTGACTGTGATTTTCTGCACTTTGAGTTTCTAGTACTTTCTTCATTTTATAGCATAGGCTAGATTCTGGCCTGCTGAATCTAGACTATTTGGTATCATTTGAGCACTAAAACCAGCCATCTTACATTAAGAAGACCCACCTGCACCCATGTGGCAGAAGTCCACAGCCAAGGACCCATCTGAGTTGAGGTTTGCTGGGATAAGTCTCAGTTTTGGCCTTTCTCTTTAATTACTTTGTTTAAAATTGTTTAACTTTGCTTGTGTTCCAGTGTCATGTTTGGATGGGTTTGCACTCACTTTACCAGAGCTGCTCAGAGATCGCATTGCTGTCCTGCGAGCAACTCAGTTATGCACTGTGAAGCACTGACACAGTGTTTCTACTCCTACCCTCCATAGAATAGCTACTTTTTGTTAGTCTCACAGCAATACTCCATCTAGATCATTCCCCACTAGTTACTACAGTCGATACCTGCCATAATGGATGGACAGTTTCCCACCATTTTTCCAGCCATGACTGACATGGGCATCCTGAGACAATTTAGCAATTGCCTCTTGTATAATGACAACCAGCCACTCCTAAAACAAACAAATACAGCATGTGAGAGATGTATCTATACTATGAATTCAAAATAAATTCTCTCAAATAACAACAAACCATATATCAAACAGGTTGTCAGCACACACACTTCACCTTTTACACATAACAAGGTCGCAACATATAAACCCACCTACGCAGAGGTACTCACTAGAAGTCTACGTAATGATCAGAGACCTCCCAAGTGCAAACATACTGCATACGCAGCAGACCAAACAAAATCCAATACACATAATAATATACACAATAGTGTCTCAGCCAATAAGTCCTTAAGGCAAAACACTTCAAAACCTGATGTCTTGGTCATAGGCAACTCCATAGTGAGACACACAGATTTTCCCCTCACCAGACTGAGCACAGAGATGGTCACGATTAGCTGCCTGTCAGGTGTAGGATCAATCAGATCACACACGCACTCAAGTATCTTAACAACAAGTACTGTTATGACTCTGTCATAGTCCATGTTAGAGTGGTTGACTTGAAACATACCTCACTGGACTACATGAAGAGAGACATGACTGAGATCTCAGATTATGTGTCCCAGGCAGGTATGTCCCTAGCCCTAAGCAGCATTCTATCTTCACCCAGGATGATGCCTCAATGTAAACAAAAAATTATTGACTTTAACAATTGGCTTAGCTTCTTGTGCAAATCCAGAAGGATCCAGTATCTGTCAGCCTGGGAAGATATGGTTGACAAATCACACTGCTTTGCCAGAGATGGTCTTCACCTGTCACCTCTTGGCTTTCGGTTACTGGCAAAGGTACTTGCCTGTCCCATAGTGCCTTTTTTTAGGCAATGTCATAGCAACAAAATTCGCAACATGAGAAAATCCACTAGCGACAAATTCAGGGTTATGCTGCTTAGTATTAGGGGTCTAAATTGAAAACTGCACTCACTGGAAGCACTCTTTACCTTGGAAGATGCTGATTTCTGTGCAGTCACAGAGACATGGTTCAAGGTTGCAGAGAGCACCCTGGCCATGCAAGCCTACAATGCCTTCCACATGTTTAGACCTCAAAATGAGCATGAAAGAACCAAACAAGGAGGTATATCCATCTTCACTAAAGACAAATACACCTCAAGACTAGTCAAACAATAAAACTCCCTAGAACTACTCCAAGTCCCACTAACTGTAGGTAAAACCCCCTCCCATATCATTGTTAGCAATAGGTCCCCCACAATCAACCATGAGAACTACTCCACCTACCTGGATCTGCTTGAGTCACTCATTATACAGCCACACACCTTGGTCATGACTGACTTCAGCTATCCTTCCATCAATTGGGAGCCATATATGAGCACAAACATGCTCACCCTAAGGTTCCTGGGACTTTGTTAATACAAGTGCCCTAGAACAGGTAGTCTACACCACCACAAGGGGCTCAAATATCCTAAACATAGCATTCATGCAAATATGGGATTTCTGCAATACCTCCTGTGTGTTGCCCTCCCTTGTAAGGTCTGATCATAAATCAGTCTCGTTCAAAGTAACAATCATATCTGACCCCCTGCACAAGAGAAAAAAGGATGAAAATTTTCTCCAAAGCAAACTATAGCCTCCTACACAATGGCATAAATAGTCTCAAACCCACTGCTACCACTGTCAACAATGACTCTTATACAGAGGTGTACACAAATGCCATGTATAAACACCTATACAAATGTATAGACTTGGCTGTAGCTAAACAGATCAAAACAAGGTCCTCCACAAAAAACAAACCACCCTGGTGGACATCAAGCATAAATAGGTTATACAACAAGAAGAAGAAACTAAACTCTAAGAACAAGAGAGAACTGACTCAGCAGAGGAAGGACACCCTCCACAGCTTGAACAAGCAAATTAGATATATTTTAATGTCCTCTAAAGCCAGTTGTGATGCTAAAGTAGCATCCCTAGTTAAAGATAATCAGAAGGCATTCTTTAGTTACATCAGAAATCTAAAAGGGAAGGCCCAGCTTTGTACCAAACCACTTGTGGATGGTACCACTCATACTGACCTTGAGGGCATCACCAACCTGATATCAGACAGATTTGGTGCAAACCTCACCTCCCTGTCCCCAACAGACATACCCAAAAGCATACCTCTCAGAAGTCCTCTACCTTGTGTCTCCAGAGAGCAGGATATAACCACACTCTCCATGGCCAAAAACACAGCCTGTATGGGACTGGATAATATCCCAGGCTGCCTAATAAATGGTGTAAAACAAGACCTAGTGGAACCACTTGGCACTCACTTCAAACACAGTCTAAGTACTGGCTTTGTCTCAACAGAGTGGAAAACAGCAACAGTAATTCCCTTGCACAAAGAGGGTCCATCAACTGACCCTGGGAACTATAGAACTATAAGCCTAATCAGGCTTATGTGCAAGGCCATAGAGAGAATCATCATGGACCTCATCAACAAAGACATAGGTGACCTTCAAACTCTTGAACCAATTCAATTTGGTTTTGTTAAGGGTAGGTCATGCTTATTAAACCTGGTGGACGTCTTTGAGAATGTCACCAAAGACCAGGATGAAGGCAAAACAGTACATACAGCCTATCTTGACTTAACCAAAGCTTTTGACAGAATCCCCCCACTCAGGCATCATTGAGAATCTCGCTGAGCTGGGAATTAACCCATATGTCACTAGATGCATAGCAAACTGGCTCACTGACAGAACACATGCAGTCAAAGTTGGGGATTACACCTCTATCAGCAGACCAGTTCCCAGTGGTGTACCACAAGGATCTGTGCTGGGCCTCCTACTGTTTGGAATCTATTTCTCAAAAGTCCAAATGAAAATAGATGGCCTATGGCTTAACAAGTTCACCGATGACTGCAAACTGGGTGCAATCGCTGAGTCCCCCAACAATGCTGACATACAACAAAAAGGGCTTACATAGACAAATGATTGGTGCCAAAGACATAGACTTAAACTAAATGCAAAAAATATGCATTACCATCCCTTTTGGCAAAGGGAAGGTCCCTGAAAATTACAATATTAACAGTAGCCCCCCTTAGCTCAAAACCTGCGGTGAGAGATTTGGGAACACAGGTGGATAGCAGCCTTAATTTTGATCACCATGTGTCCACACTGGTAAGGAAAACCTGTGTTGCACATCTCATAATTAAGGGCATTGCATTCAGAGCTAAGGATGTTATAACTGCCCTTTACTCATCTCTCATCAGACCACTAACTGAGTACAGTGCTCCCTTCTGTATGTACCTCACCAGACACATGAGCATCTGGGGAGACCTCAGAAGTTTCTCACCAAGAAAATTCAGGGACTTCGACACATGACCTACATGAGCAGACTGAAGGCCCTGTCACTGTACTCTGTATCTTATAGGCTGCTGAGAGATGACTTTTGTCTGGCCTACAGAGCAGTCTTGGACATGACCTAATGGAAATGCTGCACTTCCACAAGTCAGATGGGACAAGATTCACTAACTCTAGGAGTCTTAACTTACCCTGCAACATTAACGGACATGCTGGAGCAACAGATATGTTTCCCAGAGACTGCCACTCCTCTGGAACAAACTCCCAATTCATGTAAAACAGAGCTCCTCGATGACTCTATTTAAATGTAACTTGGACAACTGGGTGGGAGAATATAAATTTACCCTGGGGGTATTATCTATGTCCCTCTTGGATAAGGGCAGTCGGTTCTGATCTTAGACTTGCACTGCAAATATAGACCATACAAACTGGTCAATAAGGGAACAAGGATATAACATGGCTAAGCTTATACATTGCCCACATTTCTGCCTGAAAATCCTGTTATTTTATCTCTCTGTACATAAGGCACTGTAGACACTGGGTGTAACAATTTCAATGATCAATGCTACTTTTGTTTTCTTTTCATGGGCTACCATATCTGGTTTTCTCCCATCTATGTTTTGAACTGTTGGTAATGGGTGATCCCATGTCATATAAACTTCATTTTCTGTAATGTGCTGTGGCTCATGTTTCCAATGCTTCTCAGCTACTTCAATATTGCAATGTTTACACAATTCCCAGTGCAATGTCTTACCTCATTATTATGCCTTTAAGAATACCAACCCTCTGCCATTAGTGTATATCACCCAGCAACAAAATGTGCAACTGTTTCCAGGGATGCTTTGCAGAACCTACATTTGTCTCCCACATGTTCACTGGACTTTGTATATCAATGAGTATGTATTCCACTATCCTCTACAGCCAATATTAGTGTTTCATCTTTTGGTTTAAATCCACTTCTCCTTAACCAATCCTGTATCAGATCCTAAGTTGTTCCAGGAGTGTTCTGTATTTGCAACTATACTTATACCTTTTCCACATTTCTTATCTTCTCATCCGATCTTTCTCCTTATATTCTTTCTTTTGTTTTTTGGCACATTCAGTTGCTGCCTGATTTTTATCTACTTCTGGTTTGATTTCCATTCCTACTTGACACCAATGTGCTTCTGCTATACTAAGCAGGGAAGTCATCTTAGACTTGTTCTCTTCATGTTTTATTTATTTTTATTTTATTTAACATTTGTTGACCGGGAATGTCCGACTAGGTTCCACAGAGCCTGTTTTCAGCGGAGGCCCGGGGAGAAATGCTCCAGATGCATGTCTTTGGAATGTGGGAGGAAACCGGAGTACCCGGAGGAAACCCACGCGAACACAGGGAGAACATGCAAACTCCACACAGAAGGCACCCCAGCCGAGAATCGAACCGGAGAACCTCTTGCTGTGAGGCGACAACATTAACCGCTGCACCACATGGCCATGTTTGAATCTGGTGAAGTCAGTAGATATGTACTCAATCCACCAACTGCATGTCTTTGGAATGTAGAAGGAAACTGGAGCGCCCAGAGGAAACCCACATGACTGCAGGAAAGACATCCAGACTCCAGACAGAAGGCTCCCCAGCTGGGAATTGAACAGGAGAATGACATTCTTATATAATCTGAAAAGGTTTTGACCAAATTAATTTGTGCTTTCACTTCCTCATATGATGAACTAAACAGTTTTAAATCATATACGAAAAGAAGATGAGAAGTCTTTATACTTTGTTGTTTTCTTGGAGCCAAATTGCAGTCGTGACCTAATCTTTTATGTAGACAGCTTAATGGGTTAAGGGCAAGGCAAAGAGCAGCGGTGAGAGAGAGTCACTTTGAATATTCCCCTTTGAATTTTTATCCCTGGAATAATAATTTGTCCTTTATCATGGCTTAATTTTACTAATTTTCCCAGTGGTTTGCCACTGTTTCATAATCACTTTAATATAATCGAACATTGTAGGTTGAATCTTGTACATTTTTAAGCATTCTTTTACACATAAATGTGGATACTGCCAAATGCTTTTTGTAGTCTATCAATGCCATAATTAGATTCTTCCTCTTTTTGCAGTTTTCCATTATGACTTTATTTAACAGCAAATGATCCTTTGATCCATATAACTTTCTTTTATTACCCTTCTGTTCTATTGCCATGATTGAGTTTTCCTCTAAATGACTATAAACTCTGTTGACATCAATTCCAGTGTATAGCGTATATGTTGTTGGAAGGCAAGTTATTGGTCTATAGTTTTTAGGATAGCTTGCAGATTCACTCTTAAGTAAGAGTATTGTTTTTCCTGTTGTTAACATGGCCAGTGTCTGTTCGGGGTGCGCACATAAATAGTTCTTACTCATGGCTAAATCTTCATGTAAAGATGTTAATACTTTTGGCCAGAAGTTAGGTACTGCATCTGGGCCTGGAGTTTTCCATTTAGGAGCTTTACTTAACTTTGATTAAATCTCTCTGGCCATTACGTCATTGTATTTCATATCCTGCACGTTTGAACTTTCTTTCTTTTACTTCCTCCATCCATTTAGCATCTTTGTTATGTTCCACAAGCTCTTCACAGATATTTCTCCAAAATGTATTTATCTCTTCTTTTTCTTGGTGGTGTTTCAATTCCTTTTGTCTTGTTTCCTAATTCTCTATAAAACTTTTTTTGGGTCATTATTTTGTACTTTTCCTTTATAGTTATATGTATAGCTACTATTTTTTTGCCTATGCTGATATTTTTAGCTAGCCGCGTTGGTACAATGGTAGTGTTGTTGCCTCACAGCAAGAGGTTCTCCTGTTCGATTCATGGTTGGAGTGGAGTCTGCATGTCCTCCCCATGGTTGAGTGACCTCCGAAAGACATGCGTGAATGGGCGTGCCTTCACTGAAGGTTGGGTGTCGGGCTGGCAACTCGGCACCATAAAAATCTACTGCCAATCATTAGCGGACCGGAGTTCTGCTGTGGCAACCCCTAACCAGGAAAAGCCAAAAAGACAAACAACAAACTTGTGATAGTGCATAATAGATCCTGATCTGTTCTAATACTGCACATTGTTTTTATCACATCTAGCTTTTTGAGGATTTTTGTTGATCTGTTCACTCGTCTGTACTCTTCTAGCAGTGACACATCTTGTCCTAATTGCTTTGTAGTTGCCTCTATTCAATACTTCCATGACGGCATTCAATTTCTCCCCTTCCTTTCCCTTTCTACCTCATGTTTTTGTGGTAAGATTGTCTGTTATTATTTTAGCTGCACAGTAATATATCATTTACTTCTGTTATATCACATGAATCTCTATGGACAGTCCTAATTACTGTGTTCATTTATTTTATGAAACTTCTAACTTTTTGGGTTTTATTGACTTTTTTATAGACTATTTCATTCATTGATGTCAATATGTATGTTGATTTCTATTAAATCAAGCCACTCTTCTCTTAGATCATTTTCTTCTAATCTGAGGGCACATTCTTTGTTCTCCATTTCCTGAGGGCATTCTGCAGAAATTTCCAGAGCATCTTCCTGTGCCACCTTCTCTTCAGTTTAATCCTGTGCCAATCCGTTGCTCTTTCATATGGAAGCTCACTAGCCTATCACTCCACAGCACTGACTGCATCAGAGTTGCCACATTTTCCTGTTCCTTCTTTTTCTGTGCAACTTCAGCTAAACATTTTTACTGGTTTCCTATGAAAGGCTGCAAAGTATCTTCATATGGCAACTGATCAGATGTTTCCCACTCCACTGGTTTCTCCTTAATTTGGCAATCCGTTGTTCTATCCTGCTGGGATGTTATCAAAGTTAGATTTTTTACACTAAATCCTTCACTTTGCAGGTAATCCATGACCTCAGTTTCTATTGCTTTAAGTTCTTCATTATTAATCCTCTAATTTTACTAGTTTTCCTGTTTGTTTTCTTATTTTTTGTAGTGTAAAATTGTCCACATCTGGATGCCTTTGCCTGTATTTCTCTTCAAATATCCTTGGTACTGCTCTTTTTGTATTGATTAGTTTTGCTTTCTCCTTTACATAAATATTGCACCATATTAAATGTCTTTTTCTTTCTCATGTCCATATTTCTTCTTCAGACGTCTCCTGCTCCTCCTGTTTCTCCTTACTTTGGGGACTCATTGTTCCATTATGCTGTCATAAATCATGCATTAGATTTTCTACACTAAATCCTTCACTTTGCAAGTATTCTACAACTTCAGCTTCTATTTTTAACTTCTATTTTACTAATTTTATGTTCTACATTCCCTCTTTGTGATCTTATATTTTTTATTGCGAAATATTTCCATATCTGTATGCCTTTTCCTGTATTTCTCTTTGAATATATTTGGAGTTGCCTTGTTTGTGTTGATTAATTTGGATTTCTCCTTTGCATAAATTTTGCATCATTTCAGATCTCTCTGTCTTCCCCATGGCCATGTTTCTTTTTTATACCTTTCAAAAGTCTCTAGATTTAGTTCTTTATATTTTCACACGTCCTCAGTCACTTCGTTTTTCAAATAGCCCAAGGTTTCTTGGTCTATATAGTGTTTTATATTAATCTGTTGTATTAATGAACACACATTTGCATTTGCAGCTTCTGACAGCTTTTCATGTGGAAGTATTTTTCTTTCATCTAACTTCTCTCTTAATCTTTTATATATCCTCTGTCTGGAAATTCTAGGCTTCTTACATAAGAGTAACAGTACCTAATTAATTTCTTATCCTTAATAGTCCACTCTATCATCTGTATGACTCTTTTTTTGGCCATCAGTTTTTGTGAATTTTGTGGACTACTAATTCCTTCTATAATGGGGGGGATCATCCTCCCCCTGAGCCTGGCCTAGCCCCATTGTAGGAATGTTTCCATGTCTTGAGGATTCTACACTGTCATTTTTTTCCAGTCCTGGTACCAGTGTGCCTACCAGGATTGGACACTTTTTTATCTGGGGTCTTTATGCATCCACCTATCTTTTTTATTTTTTAACCTACTTTTGTCCATGATATATGCTATATAAAATACAGTCTATATATCAGTGTTGTCTTGGTGAGATTTTGTGAAAAACAGGGTCCACCTCATGAAGGTACTCACTAAGACTTGAGGATGAATTCAATTCCAGCAATACTACCCTCCTTTTCTTGCTGATCTATCATCTCTCCATTTGGACTTAACTTTTCTATGTAACTTCTGAGGTGTTAGTAAAAGTATGAGATGGAACAGGTCACTATTTCAACTAGATGCAAAAGTGGGAGCATCTTGGGGAGCACTCACAGGTCATGTTAGACTGTAGCAGGTTAACCTTACAGAAATCTCTTAATACTGATTTGGTAGGTGAGGGAAGAAGAAACAAGAGGCATAAAGGAAAATGTGACTGATTTATGCTTAGATTTTATCATGGATATTGTGATGCTGGGTGGGGTACAGGCTGAGTCTAAGTCGTTGAGGACCAGATCAAAAGTGCAAGGACAATGACTATGGAGTTTAATAAATTTGTTCCATGACATTTGTATTGTTGATGTGCAAGAAATCTTAAGGATTTTAATTTTTGTGGCGTAAGTATGCTAATTAATGTTTAAGTTGTTAAGGTCTTTTAACATAGCAGTGCTTGGTTTGATACCAATCCCTTCAATGTAGTGAGGTAGTTATTACAGTTCTCTGAATGTATTGAGGGAGGTCTGTAGGAGAAAATGATATAATAAACTATTTTTTTTTTTTGCATGTGATTTGTAAGTCTATGACTTCCAAGTTTGATCATGGGTAATTTCCTGAAGTTGCTCTTAGATGTGAAAGCATGATAGGTGTGGAACTCTGTGTGCCTTCACTGCAAAGGAACTGAGTTTCAGGAATTAAACAAATATGGATCGGGTCAAGCTACAGGAGTTCCACAAATAACAGCATGTTTCTGTTAAGACTCCTAACATCAAGTAGTGCCACCTTAATGTCACCTGGGCTTGAATTTACTATTATAGGATGACCAGTAAGGGATTGTTCTGAATTTCCTATGTTGGAATATTCAGTAAGGAGAAACTACAAAAACGAGATGTTGTGGGGAGAGCAAATCTGCTTGCATCATGCAAAAGTAATGGTGTGTGAGAGATACATTTTATATGAGAAATTTGCATCTTTGGCTGTGTCGTCCTATACTGCAGAAAACTGGACTTTGAACACCCATTTAGCTCAGTCTGACCAGGTTTCAAAAATCAGTTCACTTTGCTGTAGGGTTGCCTCCTTTTCCAGTGTCCAAAGTGGGTCTTTTTTAATGGGAATATAATATTTTGCATGTAAATCACAACCAAAATCAATGCAAAGAACTGGACTTCACTATGCTGTCAAAATAAAAACTCATTCTTCTAGAATCTAAGTTGTTTCACTTGTTTTTTATAAGATTAAGGGGTTTTATATACAAAATAATTGTTCTTTGAAATTAATAAAGGAAAATTAGCAAATATTTTTGTCCTAAAAGATTAGGACATTTGCTATTTTCATAGTTTTCTGCAGGACACAATTGCACGAATAAAGACTGTCCTGTATAAAGTGGGTCAATAGGTTAATCTACTCCTATGGCAGGTAATCTTCCTTTTGGATTCTGTGGGAGTCCTTGGTTTCTGGGCATCATTATAATACTCCTCATCAATACCTTATTTAGTACAGCCACTCCTGCAGTTGTCTTTATTCTCTGTCCTACCAAAGCAGGAGGTACTGAATCCATCTTCAGGACTCAGTGAAACTATGACAACATTTCTTCATGTTTATACTTCATGATGGCAGAAAGTGTGCACCCTATGCCGACTGCAGCAAGAATATAACAAGCAGGAACATCTTCTAGAACAACATCAACAACAATACAGCTACAGACTGTTTTCCTTCAATATATCTAGTGGTACTTCAAATTTTGCACTACCTCTCTTCTGCGCTCTCTTCTGTAATCACCTCTTCCCCATGACATATTTAAATAAGTCTAAATTATGGAGAAAGATTCAATGAAAATTTTACTGTGATCTGTTTTAATGGTCAGTGTGCCTTTAGCTACTACAAGAACCATTTTGTGACATAGCTGATGAAATGGCTGTAGGCCTAACAAAACTAGCTGGGTAACAAAATGAAAATAATATAAAACCATTGTCCACTTTTATTTAATTAATTAATTCATCTCCTAAATAACTGATGAATCTTGACAAAGGGGATAGTAAGCTTGTTTTCCACAACACATATTATGCACATGCCTCAGAAGAAAGGGGCTGCCTGATAGCAAATTCTATATTATACAAATGAATTCTGAGCAACAAATGTCAAAGCACATATCAAAGCATTTATGCAGGTAAACATCACTTACTTCACCTACTTGTGTTGGGGGGGGGGGGTTGCCACCTCCATGCCCCTACAGTTTGTATATGTTAACTCCAACATCGCTGTACCTCCCAGTAAGAAACAATACTTTCTGTGATAGTCTTATAAGGACTATAGTTTAGTGCCTCATATGTCTGCCTTTCTCGCTATGAAAAGGCATGTTTAACAACAGGGAGAAAAACACAGGTACAAAACTTGAAAGCAAATGTTCAAGCAAAGGCCTAACCATACGTTAGTATGATTATGCCTCTGCTATAATTATAACATAGTAGGAAATCTATACATCTTCTCATGAAATTCCTTTACAATGAGGAAAAACTATAGTACCTATGATTCTTTTTGACTCATCATTATATTAAAAACAGTCACATATGCATATAATTCACTTGGATTGAGGTAGCTGTCATACCTGAATCATAATCAAAGAAAATTACAGACACTTGGATAGACATCCTCAGTTTCAGAATAGTAGCCAAAATCCTAATTTCAGACCCATAACTATATTCCAAAGTTATTTGCAACCATAACAAAAACAAAAGTTATAACAAAAAGTTATAAGACAAAACACAGCTCATGTATGGGGATTAGAAAATAACAAATATTCCCCAGATTTCCACACAATAAATCCTTATCTGTACTTCTGGCAGAACCAACGTCCCTTCTTTGTATTCTTCCTGCCCCACTATCACAGCTGTTACAGCCCTCACAGTTAGTAATACCATCTCTACCATCTGCAAGTTGTAATTAGCTGTTGCAGGAATGATGAAACTGGGCATTTGTCTTGATCTCAGAAATGTTTCAATCAGTAAACAGCATAAACATTTCTATACAAGTGTCCCTTGTGTGGCATATGGCATGTGGTAGTGCAGAGGCTTTAAAAAACAAAAGAGACTGAAATCTGAATGTTTTTCTCTACTGCTCCTAGGAGAAAACTTACTTATTAGACTAATATTTGTAGTGTTCCTTTTGTGATAAAAACAAATGATCATGTTAAGAAACTCTTTGAATACAGCTAACTTTAACATCAGCAGGATGATACTTTTTAACAAGCTACATGGAAGCTGCTGATAGCAGTAAATTATTTTTCATAAAATGTAATGCCATTCTTGTCCTCTGATCATCTGCCAAAACCTCTAAAGTGTATTCTTTATATGGCTGTAAATGCTAAAGTATGGCACCACAAACCAAAATTACCAAAGAAAAAACAACAGTACAGATAGCTTCACATACTTAGGCCAGTGACTGACAAGTCATCTTTTCCATGCATACCCAGTTTCTGTGCAAAATGCTGCATATAATTATAGGATTCTATTTTTGAAACAAGTCTTACTTTTCTAAAAACTACCGATGCTTCCTTTGTTTCTCTGATTAGCTATGGTGACAATAATATACACTTGCATTTCTGTTGCTCAGCGAGACATGATTATACAGCAGATAAAAACACAACAGTCTGTTACAAGCTTTTCTAAAGAATCTCATCAATCTACATTATACAGCTTTGTATGATGGGCATTTATTATTACAAAGGGATGAAGTAATGCTCACCCTCAGCCATTTAAGAACATTGAGGGTATACTTTTCCAGCAAAGACAATCTTGTCTAATACATGTAACATGTTGACAAAAATCATCATATTGACAGCCCTTTCAATAAAGGACACTGCAAAACTGTTTTCTTCTTTCCCATATTAGCAGTTTTGAAAATGCTTATGTTTTTATCATTCTGAACAAATGTTGTAGAAATATATACTTAAGGATGATTCTTAATACCACAATTTTATTTTTTTATTTATGTATTTACATTTGTTTACACTGGGCCAGAAGCCAATTTTCAGTAGAGGCCCGGGGAGAAAAGCTCCACAGAAATATAAGCAAAATACAATAATTAGATAGTACAATAGAATACATATAGTAAGATGCAGAGTACACATCAGCTAGTTAGTCTATACAAAGAAGTATTCGATTTAGTTTTCTAGTAGATACAGGTTCAAAAAGAAAAACATACAAGCATTTCAGTAAAGATCACTTCTAGAAAAATAAAATTAGTACTGTGTACATATTAAATAATCATTATGAACAAATGAGATTTCCTTTATATATACATACATATATATATATATATATATATATATATATATATATATATATATATATATATACATTTTTTGAACAGTAATAACATTGAAGAGAGGGAGAAAATGATGTAAGGAGTGGACAGTGTGTTGACAGAGTTATCGATAACTTGTCAGTCAGGTTTGGTGCAGAAGCAATGCCAGTTCTTGGATAGATGCTCAGATAGTAGGTGTTTGAAACTGGTAGATTCAGAAGTGTTTTGGAGGGTGTGAGGTACATAGTTCCGTAATTTCTCTATTTGATTTGAGAATAGGGCTATGATTTGAGATTTGAAAATAGTGAAACAAAAATACTAAGTTTTAAGGTCAAAAAGGTCCAGAAGAAGCAGTGCTAAACATGTGTAGAATATCTTCATCAGTATTTGAGTAAAGTCAACTCATGCAAAGTCAACAATCATATATTTGATGTTTTCTGAAAATATCACTGTGTGGTAAATTTGAAACAGAAATCTTGGAAATTAACATACTTTACAAAACAAAGAGGAATGCCAATACTGTATACCTATGATCACCAAGTGAGTGGTTAAAATTTATTTTAATACACTTATAAAATATTTTCAGTTTAGTCCTTTTACAACCAGAGATTTAACTATTGCCTTGAAAAATTCCAACTGTATCTTTAAAAGTTTTGAAACAGGTTCTCTAAAATGTACCTTAGATCAGTACCTACAATTCGTCAGTGTCTCACATAGATGCTGTGAGGCAAATTATTATTTTTTATTATTAATTATTATTATTATTGTTGTTATTATTGTTATTATTATTATTACTTGTATGTGTGTGTGTGTGCGTGTGTGTGTGTGTGTGTGTGTGTGTGTGTGTGTGTGTGTGTGTGTGTGTGTGTGTGTGTGTGTGTGTGTGCGCGGCGTGCCTACTCCACAAACATAGGGAAAAGATCTTGAGATATTTGAACAATTTACCTTCCTACCCACTTATCCCTTTGTAAGATTTGTTATTCACAAATAGTTAATTAAAAATTGAGGGGAGAATTCAGTAAAGTCTGCACATTTTTTTTAATGTATGCATCGCCGTGCAATGCATACATGAGTGCAAACATTTTTAGATTCAGTAAACTTTGCTTAGCGGTGAGCAAGCACGCTCAAACAGTGAAACTTCTGTGCAATGCAAATTTCTGCTTTAGCAGGTGAATTTTATGCAAACGAGGCAGGTAGAGTGATCCAACAATGCAAAAGGCATCCATGTAGATTCTGTGAACGTGTTCATAGTGTACGCGGATGTTTTCCATGTACAAGAGTCTACACAGACAGAAGGGGATGTAAAAGTCCACAAATATGGACATAACTCCCCTGAAAATAGTAGATCACATACATACATGTGCAAAACAGACATTGTGGACATTTGTAAAAGGAAGGGGATATGTAAAATGAATAATATTATTTTTTATTTATTTTCGCTTGTTTGTGCTATGCTCCGCATTTCTCAAACATGTTTAATAGAAAAACAAAACAAACAAAAAAATTAAATAACATCTATAATGTAGTTTACAAAAAAATGTACTATAAGATCCTTCATTGAATCTGTAGAATGGGGCATTCATGCTATTACCCAACTTATACAACTAAAAAACATGTAGTTTCCAGTCTTTTAGCATGAATGTGTATGGAAATGAGGTTCCTCTGTTGAATTGCTGAAAGGAGCAACCATGTCAGCATATCCCATTCATGTAGGCTCCTACATGGTTTTGATATTCCCAATGGGTTACTTTTATGAATTTTTACTGCTTAGCGTGTATGTTTGTGCAGCGCACCACATAGCTTAGCATGTTTGAGCAAGCAGACTACCCACTTGGCAGTGATGATATAGGCATCTGTCAAGGAAAACCAGATATATTAAATGAAAAATATATACTTTTGCATCAGCTATGCTGTGTGACACAGCACTATTAAAGTAGGGCCTTTAAATCATGTCAATAACATCCCAGCCAGGTGAACTACATCATAATTAGCCAATCCCACATTGTGGACCTACAGCAGAACTGTATAAAGTATGCAAACACCCTACATTCTGATTTTCCCTCATTACTCTGAACCATTGGAGTACAGACTTGGGAATTTTAACTAGATAATGCTAGGGGCTGCTGCAGCTTTTCTACATCTGTATGTGCTGGATGCTGAAGACACTACTGCTAGTACTGCTGACAATAGGCCTAGGCTGAGAAGGAGAAGAGTGTTCAGGCCCAGGGTAACCTTCCAGGAGCTACATGAGCTGGAGATTGTAGAGCACTACAGGGTGGACAGGGACATATTACAAGAGCTCAGTCAGCTCTGCCACCCTCAACGCAGAGCCAGAGTTAACAGAGGGGTACCCATCCCAGTGGAAACTATGGTATATGTAGCCCTAAGGATACTAGCTACAAGTACCTTTCAAAGACCAACTGGGGACATGATGGGGGCATCGCAGGTATCTGCATCCAGGATTCTCCACCAGTTTCTGGATGCTATACTCCCCCATGCTAGTGAACACATATCTATTCCCCTTGACCCAGAGGTGAGGGCCAGCAATATGCAACACTTCTACCATATGGCACACTACCCTGAAGTACTGGGTGCCATAGATTGCACTCATGTACATATCAATGCACCACCTGGTGAGCAGCGTAAAATCTATGTTAACTGCATGGGATACCACTCCATCAACTGCTAAGCCATGTGCAATGCCCAGGGGATTATCTTGAATGTGTGTGCTGGCAATCCTGGCAGTTATCATGACTCCCATATTTGGTGCACATCACAGTTATTTGCTAGGGGGACATCCTACAGGGCCATTTATTAGGGGGATACGGACTATGCCCTGGAACCATGGATGATGACACCCATCAGAAATGTACACACACACAGAAGAATGCTATAATGAGGTGCATGCACAAACTACGAACATCATAGAGTGTGTGTCTGGGCTTCTGAATTCATGGTTCCAGTGCTTCAATATATCTGGTGGTGCCCTGCAGTATGCTCCAGCCACATATGCACAGATATTAACAGTATGTGCTATGCTACCCAATCTGATCCTGTGGAAACAGCTGCAGCAGGATCAGCAAAGGGAAGGAATACACAGCCCCCCACCAGTGCCTAGGTCACCACAGCCACAGTCATAGGAGAAGTCAGAAGAGGAACCCCCTGCTGATGTCCCTGTAGACACACATAGGTATGCTCAGTATGCTCTGGGTTTGGGTAAGAGACAAAGCATAGCACATTCACTGATAAACTAGGGACCTAGAAACTAACACCTTACTCCTACTCACATACACATATGAAAATTGATGCCAGCCAAATCACACATCCTCTAATTATAGATGTGTTGGCAGTGCACTGCTCACATCAGACAGAGTCAGCCCTAAACTACAGTTGTGTTTACTATTGCACTTGCAAGGTAAGTCCATAACCTACACAGTAGTATAGTGGATTGTTATGTTATGTCATTGTAGCTATTTACCGGGTAAATTATGCAGACAACTATATTGTGCTATTTGGACAAAAGTTACATCCACATTGAACTACATACACCCATTTCACTGACGCATCACCATTTGTATTCAGTAGGCCTCATGCAAGGAATATTCATGCAATCTTACTGCAACAAGTTACTGGTACTTCATTCAAGGGACATGCTCGAAAGCGAGGTTAAATGATAGACTAGTGTGTGTCCTAGTATGCATATGTTGAAAATAGAGCTACATTCCAGATGCAACATGATGTACTATGACAATATAATAACAGCTATGAATGAAAAATTGTGCTGCGATGTAATTTATAGAGATTTGACAGAGCCATACAGAAAACACTGATTAATAAACTAGAACAACTAGGTACTGATGCACTCTTAATATGATGGATAGCTGCATGGCTTATATATAGGATATGGCAAGTATAATACACCAATTAAACAAGTGGAATGATTGGTTACAGTCAGGGTGTCCCACAGGGCTCTTTCCTAGGCCCAGACTTGTTCAGATTTCTCTTTAGACATATCTATTTCATTTGAATTATTCTACAGTCAATATGCAGATGACTTGAAATTGGGTATACAGATTACATGTATTACAGATGGGGCATGCCTGCTAAATAACTTGACTAAATTGGCAATTTGGTCACAGGAGTATAATATGCTGGTAAATACATCACAAATTAAGTATATGAAATTTGGAAGCCATAAATAGAAAGGTGAATATTACATATAGCACACATTGATTGAAACTGTGCATTCATTTATGGACCTAAGTATATAGGTAGATCCAGCTTTGAGTGTTTCTAATCATATCACAATCCAGGGTTGGAGTACAGTGATCTGTGGACTGGGGTCAGTTTATCTGTTGTAAGCAATGTGCAACCCATTTGCCCATTGCTTAGCAATGCGCAAACAAACCAAAAATGCCACTGCATACAGTCAGTTAAACAGAGTGCAGATCTGTTGCTCCTCATGCAATTTTATTTAAAAATGTAAATATATATATATATATATATATATATATATATATATATATACATATATGTGTGTGTATATATGTCTGTGTATATGTCTGCATTGTCCTACATACCCAGATCATAGATAGTAAAGCTGCACTATGACACTTAGAATGTTGGACGAAGGACCAAAAGGAAGGGCTCAGCATTAGATAATGCACTTAAAAATATGTGGAAGTCCACAGAATAATAGCAATGTCTTTCAGCTTTTCCCGGTTAAGGGTCACCACAATGGATCTCCGGTCTGCAGATTGACTGGCATTGGATTTTTCCAGTGCCGAGTTGCCAGCCCGACACCCAACCTTCATGAAAGACACACCCACATGCACCTACCTGCATGTCACATGCCAGGTTAAGGTCTGTACAGTGAGTAATCCCTGTACCATTTGACTTGTGGATATGCAGCATTTCCAATACAGCAGGGTCAGAGATTGCCTCATATGCAAGCCATAGATCACCTCAGAGTACTCTGTTTGTCACACACTAAAGTGAAAGAGATATCAGATCACCATGGACAGATGCAGAAGACCAGACACCTCCCTGTGAGGAAACTATGTAGTCCTTCTAATTGCTGCAGGTGCTTGGAAAGGTATATACAAAAAGGGACGTTGCACTCAACTATTGGTTTGCAGAGGGAAGAGGACATAGAGGTTTTGGCATCTACTTTTGTCTGTAGACAATTCCCTCACTAATTACATGAGCATGATTGAATGCCCTTCTTACCACTGTGGAGACATGGTGATCTAAGGTAAGTTAGCTGTCAACCTGTCTGCCCAGGTCTCCGACCCCTGAGTATGCATGTTAGGTGTTGCTATTAATCTGGTACTTAGCAGGAACATCACTGTTACTGAAAGCAATGATGTTGCATATATTTGCATTGCTTTTAAGGCTATGATTTTGACAACAGTCATTTATTCAAATAAGACTCTCGTGTAGGATGTTGACATACTTTGGAGATTCTATGACCACTCCCAGTTTGCAGTCATCAGCAAACCTTGTCAGCCACAGACATGTACTTTGTGCTTGTATGAAACACTACAGGTCCCGTGAATAAACCTTGTGGAACACCACTGGTTAGATCTCGAGTATTGGAAGTAGATTCCCCTATTTTCACTATACAATCTCTATCAGTGAGGCAGTGAATGACCTCTCTAATGATATAAGGGTTGATGCCTAGTTGGGTGCATTTCTCAATTATGGCTGAGTGGGGTATAGTGTCAAATGCTTTGGCTAAGTCCAGGTAGGCTGTATACACAGATTTCCCTCATCCAGGTCCTATGTGACTGTCTCAAAAATGTCCACCAGGTTTAACAGGAATATCTCCCTTTGATAAATCCAAACTGTGTAGGGTCAACTGTGTGGAGATTACCTGTATCTTTGTTGATAAGGTCCGTGATGATTTGACCCATGGCCTTACAGATATGGCTAGTCAGGATAATAGGTATAATGTTTCCAGAGTCAGTGGGTGCATCAGCTCTGTGCAAGCAGATAATGGTGGCTGTTTCCATTCAGCTGGGACAAAGCCAGTGGTTACACTATGAATGCAAAGAGCTCCCAATGGTTTTAGTACTTCATGTTGGAGCCCATGTAGAACTTAGCCTGTGATGTTATCAGTTCTCATAGATGCTGTGTTTTTGTTCATAGAGAGGCAATTTTTAACCTGCTCTTTACAGATACAAGGTAGGGGACAGGTGGTAGGGATGTCATGGGGTATGTGTGGTGGGGACAGAGGAGTGATGGTTTAACAGAATATGTCGGCCAACAGGTTAGCTATGTTGATAGGCTCTGTATATGAATTATCATTAACAATGAGTTTGACACACATGTGGGCCTATCCTTTTAGGTTACAGATGTAACTACAGAATACCTTTTGGTTGTCCTTTGAGGAGGAGGCTAATTTCGACCCATACTTTGTTTTGAAGGACTTCATAGGAGCACTTATTTGCTAGTTTAAGCTCATGATGGAGTGTTTCCAGTTTAGGGGGTTCCCTCCCTCCAACCCATACATAGCAATGTGTTCCTATTATTCTAAAGCCTGTTACTGGCAGTTGTCCACCAGGAAGGTTTGCTTCACTATGTGGAGCTTGTTGTGCTCAAGTCAGGTACAACTGAATCAATGCAGTCATACAGGTGTTTGTATAAAGCATTGGTATAGAGCTTGGCATAGTTGCCAGTTACATCTGAGGGAAGAGGTGCAGTGAAGCTATTTATACCATCCCATAAGAGGTTATAATCTGGGCTGGTGAATGTCTTTAGTGTATTTTCTGCAAGGGGGGGTGGGTTACCAGGTGTGATACCTATTTTGAAGAAGACCAAGTTGAGGTCAGATCTCAGCAGGGAGGACTTCACAGTGGGGATGCTGCAGTGGTTGCCCATATTGGTAAGCACCCAATCAAGTATGTTAACTTCCCTTGTGGTGGTGTCAACTAGCTGGTCCAGGACATTGGAGATAATGAATTCGAGTAACCTGTGGGCAAGTGAGCTTGAGCACGACTAATCTACCCAGTTGGTTGGCAGTAAAAGTCACCCCAAACCATGGTGTCCAGATGTATCTTGATAGTCTCATGTAGATCTCAATTCATGGAGGGGAATCTATAGTTGGCAATGACTTGAATAGGTTCATAGATTCATAGTTTCATAGGTGTTTACTAGACTAATGACCACAAGGGCCTTTTTAAGCCTAACCATGCATCCCAAATCTCTGAGAAGTTCTGATACCCTTGATAAGAGTAAGCATGGGCCTGTGAGATGAACCATTTACAGGTTACTTGTGTCCATTAGAGACATAGATGTCAAACCAGGGATGAATTTCCAGTTTCCCATCCAGTTGTCGAAGTTACACTTGAATTGGGTTAGGGAAGAACTCTGCTTCACATGGATGGGGAGCCTGTTCTATAGACGGGGTAGTCCCGGTGATACATACCTATCTCTACAGCAGGTCCTATTTATATCACAGGAAAGATTTAAGTCTTTAGAATGTGTAATTCTGGTGCTGTTTGTTCTGCAGATATGCAGGAGGTCCATAAGAGTGGAGTCTGACAACGCCCTGTATGCCAGGCATAGATCTCTCCTCAAAAGCCTGTAGGAGACAGAATACAGGGATTGGGCCTTGAGGCGGTCTGCATAGGACATATTATTTACACCCTGTATTCTTTTAGTGAGAAACCTCTGTGGACATTCCAGTTGTTGGATATGCCTGGTTAGGTACATACCAAAGGGGACATTGTACTCAATGATAAGTCTGATAAATGCCAAATACAGTGGAACAATGACTTCCTTCGACTTAGATGCCATACCTTTGTTTATAAGTTGTGCAACATAGAACAATTTCCTCATCGCTGTAGACATGTGATGATTAAAGGCTAGATTGCTATGTGTGTTGCTATGTTCCTGACTACTGGGTCAACTCTAAGGGGTGTGTTGTCAATATGATAGTTACCAGGGATGGATGATTTCCCAAAGGATACTATTATGCATTTCTTGCCATTTAGTTTTAGTCCATGGCACCAGGTGTTTGTGCCAACCCCTCCTAGAGAACATTTGTGTCAGTGTGAAATTCAATGACAGCTCCTAATTTGCAATCATCTGCAAATTTAGTCAGCCATATACCACTGACATTGGCCTTGACTTCTGAGAAGTAAATGCCAAAAAGGAGCGGTCCAAGGACTGATCCCATAGGGACTCCACTTGTGACTGGCCTCTTTGTAGAGGTGGACTCCCCAGTTCTAACTTCCTGAGTCCTGTCTGTGAGCCAGTTGGCTATCCACCGAGTGACATACGGGTTTGTACCTAACCTCTTGAGTTTGTCAACAATGCCCAAGTGGGGTATTGTGTCAAACGCCTTGGCCAGGTCAAGGTAGGCAGTGTGAACAATTTTGCCCTTATCCATTGTTTTGGTGACCTTCTCAGAGAACTCCACCAGGTTGAGTAGGCATGACCTGCCCTTGACGAAACCAAACTGGGTTGGGTCCAGTGTCTGGAGGTTTATAATATCTTGTGGTTGTCCTTGGCCTGGGAGGCCAACCTTAAATCAGATGTGGCTTTGGTAGACTTTATTTGTCCTCTGAGTTGTTTGTTTAGTTTTATGAGAGTGCCTTGATCCTGCTAGGTGCTGCACCTCCTAATTTTTGACAGCCTACTGATTTTGTGATTCCACCAAGGTGGTTTGTTTTTGAGTTAGTTCTGTACTTCTTCTTGGTGAGTACAGCTGCCTCTGTGCAGTTATTAACATGCTTGTACAGAGTTTCTGTGAATAGTTCTGCATAGGCAGATGTGTTTTCAAGGTTTATGGTGGCTTGAAATTTTGCCAGGTTCTCACTTAATAGCAAGGGGTTCAATGTAGAATAGTTCCTGAATATTCCAGGTTTAGCTGGGGGTCCAGGTTTTATTTTTACTTCAAAGGAGACCATTTTGTGTTCTGACCTTACCAGGGAAGGCATTACAGTAAGGGGTGTGCAGCGGTCTTCCATATTAGTGAGGAACAGATCCAGTGTGGTTGCACCCCCTGGATGGTGTACTGACTATCTGTTCCATGGTGTTAGTGTTTGCAAAATCCAGGAATATCTGTGCATGCACTTATGCTGTCATATAGGATTCCCAGTTAATAGAGGAGTAGTTAAAGTCACCCATGAATATAGTATTGGTTTGGATAGTTACTGTTTCTAATAAGTTTAAATACATGGTATGGGCTTCCTGGGTCATAGAGTGAGACCTATAGCTTGCAAGGAAGTGATATTGGATTTTGCCCATGGTGATTTCAACATGGACCAACTCAAGTGCATTGTCCTGTTTGACCAGCCTTGATGCATTTTTATTTATGATGTAAATAGAGAAACCTCCACCTTTAGTCCCTGCCTGTGAAGTAGCTGGCCTAAATGTGTGGAAGGCATTATAACCTTGCACATTTGGTGTGCTCTCCAGGGATTTAAACCATGTCTCAGTGACCGCACATACATCAGCATTCTCTAGGTTAAAGAGAGCTTCTAGGTAGTGGAGTTTTCTGTTTAGACTCCTAGCATTGAATAGTAATACCTTTAGATTTTCTTGGTTTTGATAAGCTACATCGGAAGTACTTTCGGTTTGGCATTGCCTAAAAAAGGAACTATGGGGTAAGACAATATTTTAGCTAATATTCGAAAGCATAGAGGGGAGAGGTGCAGACCATCCCTGGCAAAGCAGCATGGTCTGTTGATCATCTCCTTCCATGCTGACAAATATTGCACCCCAATCATCTTTTTTTGTATTGTGGCATCATCCTTGGAGAAGGTAAAATGCTGCTCAATGCTAGACTCATACCAGCCTGAAACACATATTCTGAGAGCTCCATGATGTCTCTCTTCATATAGTCTAGTGAGGTATGTCTCAGGTCATTTTCTCTCTCATGGACTATGAATGAGTCATATTGGTAATTGTGGTCCAATGACCTGAGTGCATGCATAATGTGGTGGACCCTAGCCGCTAATAAGCAACTGATCATAACTTTCTCCTTACTCAGCCTGGTGAGAGGGACATCACCATGTCTCACGATAGCATCTCCAATGACTAGAATGTTGGATTGTGTGGTATCTTGGCTTATGGGCTTAGAGGTAGAGGCACCATGAGATGTAGCTCTATGTGTTGAGGTGGGTGTTGTTTTGAAAGAGCGCATCTGGAGCTGCTGAGGGTATTTGATATGTGCACCTCATCTAGGAGGTCTTTGTGGTTTAGGAATGTTACATGTAAGTGCCTCAGCATATGTGGGTTGATATATCTGCTTTGAATTGTGTGTTGGGTGCAGCATGTGTACTACTGACAACCTTATTGACATTAGGAGTACTTTTATGTGAGAGTTTTGCCTCCATTGACATTGTGTAAATGCATCTCTCACAAACCATATCAGTTTGTTTGAAAATTAACTGGTTGTCAGTAAACATGAGAACATTTCTTCATTTCCTCAGGATGCCCATATCCACCAAGACAGTAACAGACACAGGAGGAAAGTTCATATCCATGACAACAGACCCCTTTGTTATTGATTCGACAGTTGGAGTGAAAATATCAATTACTGTCAGGAGTATCCAGTTTGCAGCTATGTGGACAGTGCTTGCCACTGCAGACTAGTTGCCCTGTGTGCAAATAGGTATTGGAGAAATTTAAATTGTGCTTTTACATGAAAAATGTTACTCAAAATGTCTGAGTCTATGAAAAGAGGGGAGTCACATGAATGGCAACTGCCTGGCTATTACTAAAGCAGGTCTCACCGCAGCTTCACTCAATTGGGATACAATGCTACTTTGCTTCTTCTCTCACCAGAAGCAAAATGTTAGCACCAATCCCAAGAAGGTGCTCCAGAAACAGTCAATAGCACCTGAAGTGTATTCATGGAATCATACAGTGTGACCAATGTGGGTGTGCATGTAGCCTTAATGAATATTTATGCACTGTCAACATTAGTTTGCATGCCTTCAGTTTTAGTTCTGCACTTATGTAAGATGGTGTAGCCTGGTATGGCTGTGGTGCTGTCCACAGCCTTGAATCAAGTGTCTGTGACAGCACAAAGGTCTGCATGTTACAAGATGAGCACAGCTTCCAGTGAGTGCAATTTCCTGTTGACACTCCTAGCATTTAGCAGTATAACCTTTAGGTGTTTTATACATGGGGTTTTTAAAATTTGTCCTTGAGACACCACCTAAAAAGGGCACTATGGGGGTGGCAATAGCCTTGGACAGTAAAATCCCAGGGGTGACAGATGAAGACCATTAGTGAAAAAGCACTGAGGTCTGTTG
Organism: Protopterus annectens; assembly: GCF_019279795.1. Taxonomy (NCBI): domain Eukaryota; kingdom Metazoa; phylum Chordata; order Ceratodontiformes; family Protopteridae; genus Protopterus; species Protopterus annectens. The sequence continues at coordinate 601,512,195 of NC_056730.1, read as the reverse complement.
AGCATGTCATCCCAGGCTGACACATAGTGGATCCCCTTCGGTTGACACCAGATAATAAGCCTATTATTGAAGTCAATCATGTTCTGTTTGTATTGAAGCATCATCCTAGCTGAAGGTAAAATGCAGATGACAGCCAAGGGCATACCTACCAGAGACACATAGTGTGAGAACCCAGTCATATCTGTCATCACTCAGTCCAGAGTGGCATGTCTCAAGTCTTACACAACAACAGGAACTATAATGTAGTCATAACAGTACCTGTTGTTGACAGATTTGACTCCATGTGTGATATGCTGTATCCTGGCACCTTACAGACAGCAGGCCGTTACTTTATCTAGCCTGGTGAGGTGACATCAGTTACACTCAGTGTCATCACCTATGACTGATATGTTTCAATTTGTGTTTTGTGGTAAGGGTTTGACCAGTGAGACTGAGGTGCATTAGCTAGTATGTATACTGTGTTTTGCAGAGGTAGTATTATGTGTAGTGTGCTTGTGTTCCTGTTTGTGAGGTGTCTGATGATCAAGTATGTTTCTGGTACAGACCTCTGCATATGTAGGTATGTGTGATGTGGGTTTGGGTGGATTAGGAGGTGCAGTGGGCATGTTGGCACCCTGCTCATTGTCATATGTACTCTGAGGTGTGTGAGAGAGCATGGATTCAAGGTTTCTAATATTAGATGCATATCACATACGTTGTGTTTGTGTGGAGTAGGAGTAGAGGTTTGAAGACACTATCGACATCTCTGCAACAGTCAGGATAATGGCATTAGCAATAGATTATTGCTTGTGCATACGTCACAGCAGGCCATGGTTAGGCAGTGGCCTGACAGTTGCTTACATGTAACATGCTATTACAGTACATTTATAGTATCATCCTAACATAAAACAGTACCTGACAGTGTGGGATGACAAGGTAGACTGAGCACACTACTTTCCCAGGCTTGTGGCACTTGAATGAACCATAGCCCTGTTATTAGGCATGGTTGCAAAACATACTTACAAATGTGACAATGTACAACTCCAGCAAAGTAAGCATCATGCTGCTACATCTTTGGGGTTCACAACCTCAAACACACTCTCTTTAGGCACAATTTGCAGTGAACATGTGCATGTCTGTGCATGCACATTAAACTTGTCCAACTTTGATATCATTACTTTAGCCTTGCAAGTCTACAGTATCTGTCAAACAACCAGACAGCAAATGTATGTTGTGTGAAATGATGTGGGAACACAGTTTAGTATTCTGGAAATATAAATGTACAGTATGACATACGTAGGACATGTGGGAGGGACGGAGACATTGCCCAAAGGTGACCACCCATCTGCAGTCATGCAAATCACCACCATTATGCTGTTGAAAGGCAGGCTGCATGATTTGCTCTGAAACTGTCACCTAACGTGGATCACTGTCACCTAACATGGATCACTGCTAACGTGGAGCTTGATGGAGCAAACTTGGACATTTATGTCTCCTGAGACTTAACCTTATATTGTGATGCAGCAACTGTTCTCCTAATCACCATCAGGTCAATACCCTAGTCAAATGCTATGAGCCTCGGAACCCAAGGCATAATACATGCAAACATCAAATGATTGATCTGGTTGTTAATTAAGGCATCTACCTGGAAAAGGCTATAACAAGCCTACAGAGCCTTGGATCATGTGTGGCAATTGTGTGGGTCATCAAACAGGCTGTGACCTGCTTCTTATCTTGAGATTGGCGCTAATGTTCTGCTTCTGGTGAGAGACAAAGAATAGGAGCTTTGTATCCCACCACAATGAGACCATGTTGAGACCAGCAGTAGTAAAGGCCAGGCAGCAGCAATTCAGGTGACTCCCTTCTTTTCAGCATTCTTCATAAGGTAATTGTTCTTTCTCAATATGCACTGTTTGATTAGTGTGTAATGTAAAAATAACTGCCTAAATACACCATCCTTAACTTTACAAGGTATATGTATTACTTTCCCTTCCAGTGTTTGGCAGTGTTCTGTGCAGGACCAGACACCTTGGGTGACATTTTTCTCATAAACCATGATGGCATTAACTCCAGTACCAAATTGCACACAAGACAACCAGCATGCACTGTCAAGTATTGTCCCATAGTTGTGGAACAGGTACTTCTGACACAGAGTGATATACTCAATGCAACTGTGTAATCAATAATAAAGGCTCTTTTGCCATGGATATGAGGATTCCCACTGTGACCTTTACCACCTTGTTGGATATGGGCATCCTGAGGCAATATAGAAAAAGCAACATGTT
>NC_056730.1:601475819-601509431 GCF_019279795.1 Protopterus annectens | reverse complement strand
CAGTGTTCTGTGCAGGACCAGACACCTTGGGTGACATTTTTCTCATAAACCATGATGGCATTAACTCCAGTACCAAATTGCACACAAGACAACCAGCATGCACTGTCAAGTATTGTCCCATAGTTGTGGAACAGGTACTTCTGACACAGAGTGATATACTCAATGCAACTGTGTAATCAATAATAAAGGCTCTTTTGCCATGGATATGAGGATTCCCACTGTGACCTTTACCACCTTGTTGGATATGGGCATCCTGAGGCAATATAGAAAAAGCAACATGTTTGCTGATAACCACTTCATTATCAAACAAACTGATATGGTATATGAGAAATGTATATAATACAATGACACTGGAGGAAAAGCTCTCACATAAAAGTACTCCTAATGTCAATAAGGTAGTCAGTGGAACACATGCTGCAGCCATCACATAAAATCCAAAGCAGGCATAAGCTGAGGCACTGACATGTAATCTACATAAATCACAAACACTTCATAGAGAAAGCCAGATATCTATATGCACTCTGTGAAAACAACACACATATCAACACATAGAGCAATATGCTATGGAGGAACAACTTATAAGCCCATAAGTCAAGCAGACACACAACCGACATTCTAGTCATCGCTGACTTCGCTGACTTCATGCAAATGAGGAGCTGTCATTGAATCCCCCACTGACACAAATGTTATCCAGGAGGGGCTGACACAGAAATAGAGTTATCTTCAGAGTGTCAGAGTCATGGGCTAACACTAAAGACCAAGAAATGAACAATACTATCCTTTGGGAAGTCATCCACCCTGGTAACTATCATACTGCCAGCACACCTTGAATAGTTGACCAAATAGTCAGTGACTTATGGACACAGATAGTGGTCTACCATTTGGCTGTCAAGTGTCTGTAATATTGTGGATATTGTTCTATGTTGCAGAACCTATAAACAAAGATATGTCATGTAAATCCAAGAAAGCCATTGTTCCATTGTAATATGCATTCAACAGACCTATCTTTGGTGCAATGTCACATTTGGTATGTTATTAGCCAGGCATATCTGACAACTGTATCATCCACAGAGGCTCCTCGGTAAAGCACTACACTGTGTACATAACATGTCCTATGCAGACCACGTAAAGGCCCTATCCATGTAGTCTGTCTCAGATGGGGTGGTGTCACACTCCACTGTGGACCTCTTGCATATCCAGGAAAAAAGTAGCACCTGAATTGCCTGTTCTACAGACCTACACCTTGACAGTAATATATATAGGACATGCTGGAGAGACAGGTATGTAACTCAGAGACTACACCCTATATGGAACAGCCTGTACATCCATGTGAAGCACATTTCCACCCTAACCCAAATCAAGTGCAAGTTACACAACTGGATGGGGAATAGGACATTCATACCTGCTTGTGGACCAGTGTCTACAATGGACACAGGGAAACTTTGGATGGTTCAACCCCCATGCCCCAGCTTCTAGATGCTTCAGCTCCCAAAAACCCTGCTTAGACTTATCAATGGTATCATACCTTGACAGTGTTTAGGGATGCATGGCTAGGCTTAAATGAGCCCTTGTGTTTGTTAGTATATTAAACACATATGAATCTATGATTCCTAGACCATATACTGTGTTACCTTTCTGACAACATTTGTTTTCCGTGCTGACATTCAGTTTTGTGCTCTGATGTTGATGGGTTGATTGTAGATGTGAACCCATAGGTGTAGCCTGCACAATCCTGGAAGTGAGACATAAACATTTCCATGTGACATCTGACATTGTGTGACTACACAGCCATTATAACAGCATCCATAATAATGTACACACACTATTATGGTATAGTCGATATTAATGGCAACATACAAATTCTGAAAATGAACAGTACAAGTAGCATGTTAAAAGCAACATTGGATGAACAAATTCATAGTAATGAGGATAGGCATCCTGTGCATAAGGCACATAGCTTTATTTCAAATTACACTTAAGCCAAAAACAAACTGTTGAAAAAATGCCAGGAAAGCCGAACTATGAAACAACTGCTGCTTTTAATAACTTTTAAATGCACAAGATTAAAACATTTTTCATTCTACTAGATAGTGGGACTTCTTCAGAATATCAGCACTCCATTAAATTCAAACTTTATATAAACTTTGTATAAACTTGGCGCCAAAAAGACGCACTGATGATGCTCACAATTTAAAGCTATATACTTTCAAAATTCATGCCTTGAACGATGTTCTAATGATACATCATAAAAAATACTTTCATTGACTTTGACTGAATAAAAGATATTATTATAGTCATGATATAAATAATATAGTAATGATAATAAATAAAAACAATATAAAAATATATAAAAATGTATGTAATATTATACAGGAAATGCGATGCATCTGCTGATCTAATAGCAGCTTCTTTTTTGAAAAATATATGATTATATGTGTATAAGATTATATTATTATATTTTATATTCATGAAGCATGTTCATCTTCCAGTAGATGTATATATGAACACGATACTAAAATTTATTTTGAATTATTAATTATTGTACTATATACATGAAAGTTAGATTTAACTGCTTCCTTCAATTTACCACTACATGACAACCATGAATAAAAAACTAATATTCACATATATATTGATGAATTTATAAATAATGCACGTTTGATTATATGAATGAATAAATAAAGCATATTATAAATGAATAAAAACCTATTTAAATCATATCCACTTTTGTATGTATAAATATGGTTATACTTATATTTATGTATATACACATGATAAAAAAATTCATTCCTATTACCCTATAAATGCACCATGATCATTCATCTCTCTAAACTCTTTAATTTTAGTAAGCACATTATCGAACATTTGTCATTAAGTCCTGGATACATATATGCGTTCAACCTTATTTGCCATAATAATTCTATTTTCTCTAATAATAAACTAGTGGGTCCCCCTCTTGTATCTTGACTTACTTGTCGGATTATTTTAAATTTAAACTTATGTTCAGGATACAATTTTATGTGTCTTGCTAACGCATTCTCTTCTTTTTGCTGATTTATATTTCTCAAATGCTCAGACACCCTTTCTCTAAGTCTACGATCCGTTTTGCCCACATAAAAAGATGGGCATGCTTGACATTTAGCTATGTAAACCACTCCTTTTGTGTTACAATTAAACTTTCCCTTAATATTGATTTTATATCCATTGATATCAATATTACTCTCTATGTCCATTATGTAACAGCAGGAGCAGTTTCCACATTGCATCATGCCTGGACTTAGCTTTATTTCCCTGCATCCATGAGAGAGAGATGAGAGGGATGTGGCACAGGTATCATCACTTGCACAGGGTGTTTTGTGGGGATGCCGGAGGTGTAGGATGACTCAATAGGTTGGCAAGCTTGTGTGTGAGTCAGGAAGGGATGCAAAAAGAATGGACCATGGAAATGTGACGTGTGTCTGTAGGTGACCTGAATGTGACACTGATGTGTGGGTGTCTGAGTGTACACAGCCAAGCTCAGTGCTAGCCCTACATGTCTATATGTTGGACAGCTGTGAGACATGCATGGCAGAGGTGACAGTTCATCATCTCCACCCCTGAACATGTGAACTGGCTCTGCCAGGAGTTGCACTGGCACCTCTACGCCCAATATCAGATGTTGTACTACTCCCTGAGGGTGACTGCTGTATGCTGGGAAAATGTCCTCCATGGGACCACCCAGGACCATGAGCTCATGGTGTGCCCCATCTTGGTGTGGACAGCACACTCCTTTCTAGAGAGCTGGATGTACTGCCACTATGGGATCATGATTGCCCATGGCCACACTGACTCTCTGCAGATATAGTTGCTGACCTACATCCACACTCGACTCCAACCAGACATTTAATCACAGACAACATGTGTTCCAACACAGGTAGTGTGCGATCTGTATCAGACCAATGTCTTTCCATTGTGTCAGTGAACCAATCCAGAGTATCAACAATCCAGTTGAGACAGTCATGGATGTCAGACTGTGCTGCATCCATAGGCCTGAGCATTCATCTGGAGTTCCTTTCTGAACATACCTGTACCTCCATGATGGCCCTAAACATATGCCAAGTGACATGAGATGAGACAACTGCAATAGGTGGTGGAGGGGCAGTAGGCCTCCTAAGAGCACCCCTATCAAACCACCTGTGTGGAACCTCACCAACTGTTTGGCTATGGCCATTGTCAACAATCACTGAATCCAGTGTACCCACACTTCCCTGTTCAATGTCCCCACCCTATGACTGCCCATGATCTGTGGCCACAGGGAACTGGATATGCATAGGCAAACTGGTTGTGTACAATGATAATGAGGGTGGGCAAGGAATGTCAACCTCTGTGTCAAATTCAGCCCCTGTTGTGCCTCACTTTGCCCACCATCATCAGAGTCTGAAAGAGACACTGACATCAGGTTGTGAGGGGGAAAAAGACCAACCTCCTTGGTCACCTGTGATGAAAAGGGAAAGGCATTGCATTAATACCATCATTACTATGCTCTGCAGTACTATGTTGCAATATATGCTAAGCTGTATACACTGCTGTCACTATTACACACTTTGATAACCCACAACCTCATACAGCAGGACATGAGGACATTATTTTCTAACCCACATCTGTAATTATTTGGAAATAAATTTTCATTGAACTGGAATCTCATGAGTAAACCGTAAATTCTGTACACTGTTGACATTCTGTAAAACTGCAGAGGTGACAGTTATGGCAAGCAGCAGTGTGCTGACAATACTGTCAAATCAATCACTGTGGTCATACCTACAAGGCATATGTATGAGTCTAAACTGTGTACAGTCAGAAAATATCTGTGCAGTCGGTAGTCATGCAGACAATACACCAATCCAGCCAGCAGGCCTGTGACAGTGAACTAAATCTACATCTCTGACAAAACAGTTTTGTGCTTCCCAGCAGCAGGAGCACAGCCTCTTCCTATACCTGATGATCCTGGAAAAATATGAGGGAGAGGTAATGTACACAGCAGCACATGTGACAGAATAACAGGGCTAATACTTCAAAATATTTCACATTTACATTAGCTGCTATGTTAACAGGTATGTGGATCACAAACTGTGCATGCGCTTAAAATTGCAGATAACCTCCTCCCCAAAACACCTGATATCCACATAAAAGTATGTATATCCTGACATGCTGAATGCTACAGTATTCCATTGATGATCCAGCTAAGCATACCTGCACATTCCTCTTGAGAGGAAACGGTTGCACCTACATCTACGACATATTCGGTGATGGATGCCTGGGAGCTGTCCTGTGTTGCAAGGTTCACCAGGAATTCTTTAGTGGCTGACAGAGGTTGGTATGCTACAGGCCCATGGCACGTTTGCATGTCAAGTTGTTCATGTCAGTGGCATGGTGTCACACCTGCTCAAATGTGCAATTCTGGTGACCCACAACATTAATGTTTTGCACCATTTCATCCCACAAGGATGTACACAATTGCCTATTTGCCTTGCCTCTAGACAGCTGGACTTGTTGGTGTTGTCTCTGGCCTCAATACTGAGGTCATTTTCTACCTCAGTGAAAGGTGGACGGCATGTGGCATGCATATCTCCTGAAATACAAATAAATGAAACCACGTCAGGATCACATACATGGGAGTACAGTATGCAGAGATGCAACAATAAAGGAAGCCTATTGGTAATCCCCACTTGGTTATACATCTCTTAATCAACAGTGTGCCAAACATACAACGGCTGTAGAAGCAACTAGGATAGTAGCAATAGTGACCCACTGCTGTTTGTGACATGACAGATAAGAATGATCACAGAACAAACACAGGAGTTAATTGTAGTGTGCTCCATAGCAGGAAAACCCCCACCCATGACATATGTATGAACAACAGTCCCAACCAAATACCAGGGTACTACTACAACTGCTAACAAAGGAAGTGTCCTGGAGACCAGTGTACCTAGGTAATACAGATCATTATATCCTTGTTGTACTCTACATTCTCTGTAGGTATAACACAGCTGGAGATCACTGGCATATCATTATTACATTACTAATAAAAGTTTACTGATGCAATCCCCACCCCCCCTAAGTATATTCAAACATATGCATCATGTTGAAAATAAAATGGTTACATACTTGATGGAGTACAGAACTCCTCTGTTGAAAGATACAGCTATATGAGTACTGTCAAACGTGTTAACCATACAAACTAACTCTCATACACAATGGTTCCCCTAACTTGGTGTTTGCCTTTTTAAGATGGTGATTGCCTCTGAACCAATCTGTGGTTCAGGAATGCTACATGTGGCATACACAGCTGATTTGCAGTATAATCAGCCAATTCCATGCAACTACTCAACAATATATAAGGCCTCAATGTAGATTCCATCCCCTTTGTCACATTTTGGGTTGGAAATTACTGGGTTACGGATTATGTCAGCACAGACAGAATGTTTGTAGCAGCTATTTGTTACATACAGATGTGTGTGCAACAGGCTGAAGCTGCTGCTGCTGCTGCAGGCAATAAGCATAGTTAGAGAGGCTGTATACCACACAAAGGAAAAGCAGCAGTCAAAACCACACAGCCAGTGACCACATAAGTCAGTAGATAAAACTGTTTATTAAAACTGCACAGCTTTGGGTGGATAAATAGGTGATGATAAAAACACACATATCAGAATTTATACTGGTGATGTAAACATACATGTATTTTAAATGCTAGACACAGCTGTATTTGAATCCAGGACCAAACATTAATATTTTCACAGCATTTAATAGATTGAGCTATTGAGTCACTGTGACAGCAGGTGTATTTTTGCATGTTGCACATATAATTGCACAATTGTCTGCTGTTACATTCCTCACTAACATCTATTATTATGTGTATGGCTTTATAGTGATTTATTTTTCTACCAGAGACAAAGTTACACTCTTATTTTTCCATTACTCATGTAGCAGTTGTATTTTCACATGTTGTAGATATAATTGCGCAATTATCTGCTATTAGATACCTCACTTACATCTAGCCATATGTATATAGCTTTATAGTGTTGTATTTCTCTACCACAGTCCCAGTTGCACTCTTATTTTCCTATTAGTCTCATAGCTGATTTGCGCAATGCGGCACAATGCGCAGCATGACTTAAACATGCTTAATGATGGGAACTTGACAATTACTATGTTTTGCTTAAAACACCATTGTTAATAAACAGCTGTGTTTCTAGGTGTGTCTATGCACTGTTCTGCAGGTGCTATGGACCTGAGTTTGAAATAGGGTGCAGGTGTAATTTTTGAACGTGATTAATATTTTTTTTCAAAACATATATCAAACACAGCCATTTAGCTTAGCTTAGTGATGTTGTGCTTCAAGCAGCATCACCCAAACATTCTTTAAAGAAAAGAAAAATAGGGAGATAGGACAGTGGTGAAATGGGATGCAAGCAGGTGAAAAACATAGTGAAATTTTATTTTATTTTTATTTATTTATTTTATTTTACATTTGTTGACCGGGCTAGTCTAGCTGGATATATGTCCATTTTCAGTAGAGGCCCGGGGAGAAAAGCTCCACACAAAACATGAAAGAACAGACTTGTTAATAAAAACTTACAATAAAATAGAAATAAACATCAACTTGTTAATAAAATCAACATATGTTCTGGAACTCAAACAGTTAGAGATCATACATAAGTTAGATCAGATTCACAATAATTTTACCTAGCACATAAAAGGATGTACAATGTCGCAATTGCAATAGTGAATAAAGGTTTAAGCTCGGAGGGGTAGAGAAGTAGAAGGAAAAAGTGAGATAAATAATAGTGATGGGACAGGAGTCAGGATTGAGAGAGACAGTTAAGAGGAGGTGAGAGAGAAAAGTAGGACAGCAGGGGTGAAGAAGTAGGGTAGCAGCTAAATATTAAGCAAACAGAAGGGTTAAAGGTACAGAGTGGATGGGGTGAGGGAAGATTACCCTGGAGTAGTACAGGAACAAAGCCAGTGGTTATGGAAGTACAGTTTGATTTGTTTTTGAAGAGGTAGAGATGAGATTGAAGTTAAGTCTTTAGGCAGCAAATTCCATGCCCTACCAACAGTGTTTGTGAAAGGAGTCACCAGCTACGTTATGGGCCTTTATGGGTTTGGTGAAAAGTTTATAGGACTAACGAAGAGAGGTGAGATTGTTATAAGGGAGTATAAGTTGTGATAGAATAGGAGTGTTATTAGGTTGGTACAGTAGTTTGTGGGCTATTGTGAGTTGTGAGATAGTGAGATAGTTTTGTAGTTCCAGCCAGCCTAAGTGTTTCAGATTAAGGCAGTGATGGGTTCTAAAAGGTTTAGTAGTGGCGGCGGGCAATGTTATTGTAGCAGGTTGCTAGTTTGTTAAGGTTAGTTTTCTTGAGGTTGGTGAAGATAGGAGAGGCATAAAAGAGAGTAGATATAAGATGGGTGTGAGCAATAGTAGCTCTAGAAGAAGGGGTGAGAAATGGTTTAATGCGGTATAAAGACCCTATTTTTCTGTTAACTGATTTGATAGTATTGTTTATATGTTGGTCAAATGAGAGATTGTTATCAATGGTTATTCCTAACAGTTTAGTTGTAGTATCAGGAGAGATAACAGTGTTGTTGTTTGAAGAGATGGTGAAGTTTAGTGGAGGGGTTGGAGTGGTGGGGGTAAAGAGGAGAAGTTTGGTTTTAGCGCTGAGAAGAAGGTACCGTCTAGAGAACCATGTTTCTACTGTGTTGAACATAGTTTGAGTTAATGATCTGAGATCTGGAGAGGAGGATGCTGAGCAAATGATGGTGGAATCATCAGCATATTGAATGCAGGTAGCTTGAGGAATTACAGAGTGGAGATCATTTATATAGAGGGAGAAGAGGAGAGGACCAAGAATGGAGCCCTGAGGGACTCCAATAGTAATGGGCAGTAAGGAGGAGATGTGGTTTTCCCACAGAATGGCTTGTTGTCTGTTACTGAGGTATGATGTAAACCATTTGATGGCAAGGCTGTCAAATGAGAGTGATTCAAGAATATTTATTAAAGAAGAGTGGTTGACCATGTCAAAAGCTTTGGAGAGGTCAATAAATAGGGCAGAAGAGAGAAGATTATTGTTGCGATTGTTGTTAATGGTATCTACAAAGGAAAGGAGGGCAGTGGTGGTGCTATGGTGAGGTCTAAAGCCATGCTGACAGTTAGCTATAATATTGTGAAGAGAGAGGTATTGTAGAAGTTGTTGATGAATACATTTCTCCATAAGTTTTGCTAAAGGGGAGAAGAGCAATAGGTCTAAAGTTGGAATAGTCAATAGAGTCACCACCTTTGTGTAGTGGGATAATATGAGAGATTTTCCAGATGTCAGGGATGGTTCCTTCTTGATGGTCCTGTTTATAAGTATAGTGATTGGGTAAGCTTATTTCTTTGGCTGCCTTTTGAAGAAAAAGGCAAGGGAGTTTGTCAGCAGAGGGGGTACAAGGTTTTAGTTTGTGAATAAGTTTAAAGATGAAAGAGGTAGGAATAGGTTGTAGAGTGAAATTATAAGAAGAGTTTACTAGATTATTTGGAGGATAGAAGTTATTATTGTTTAGTTGTCTAGCTAGAGTTTGAATTGTTTCAGTAAAGAATGAATTAAAAGTGTTTGCAGTTTGGAGAGGGTGTTTGGGTCAGCATTTAGTGGGAGGGAGTTTTAGCTGTTCCTGGTGAAAGGAGTTTATTGATTGAGGACCAAAACTGTTTGGGTTTATTTAAGTTTGTTTCTTGTAGTTCATAGTAGAATTTTCTTTTGTCGGAGAGTATAGCCTTTTGGTAAGATTTCTAAGATGGCGAAAGTGAAGCAAGTCAGAGTTAATTCTATGGGACCTCCATTTGTTCCAAGCCTTATTTTGGAGAGGATTAGTTTTTAGTTTCATTTGAGAGCCAAGGGGCTGTTTTAGATTTCATTCTAATAGTACGCTCAGGAGCATGTATATCCAGAATAGAAAGGAAAGTAGAATTAAAGAATGATACTGCTTCATTAAGTGGAAGAGTTCTTAAGGGTTCCAGTTGCAAGCTCTGAGTTCATTTTGAAATAGGTCGATTTGAAAGTGTTTAGTGGACCGTATTTTTCTTATATTAGGGAGATGGAGATAGTCTGTCTTCTCCCTTATAATGTAAGTTAACAATGATCACTGAGGTCGTCAGGCATAGTCCCTACTTTGTAGGTGATGTTCTTATTGTTTATAAGAATCCAATCTAAAATAGTTTGTTTCATACTTGATATATTAAGCCTAGTTGTAGAGGTAATGGTTTGAATGAAACCCTTTGGGGTAATGTGAGAGGTGGGATTGTTAGTATTGATAGTATTCCAGTCGCTGTTTAAGTCACCGAGAATTATTGTTTCTTGGGGTAGTTAGTGGAAACCCAACTGAGAAAGTCTTCTACAATTGGTATATTGTTTCCAGGAGGTATATATATGCAGATTAGGTAAAGGGCTTTCTTAGCATTAAGTTGAAGTTTGGTGATGATGGCTTCTACCTTACTATCTTGGGTTGGACAGGCTGAAAGGGTAGAGATGTTAAGATGATTTTAAACAGTATTGCTACTCCACCACCTTTCCGTTTACGATCAAGCCTAAGTATATTATAACCTTGTGGTATAATTTCAGTATCTTTAGTAGTTGGTTTTAGCCAGGTTTCAGAGAGACAGAGAATGTCAAAACCGTGGGTATCTAGGAGGGTGTGGGTAGGCAACTTTGTTGTTTATGCTTCATATGTTTAGATGCCCTATGAGGAGGGTGTTTTTGGACGAAGGTTTAGATGCTTGAGAGGAGGGTAAATGGGGCCTGGGTTGGGGTGAATGTCACCATCTTGTAAGGTAGGGTCATTAGGCTTAGATGTGAGTTTAATTTTGAGTAGGGTTAGAGGCCTTATTTTCTTATCAGAGGGTGGGGTATAGGTCAGGTGAGAGCACCTATGGTATTTGGATAGGTAGTAATTAGGGGTGGAATTGCAATTAGAGAAAGTAGTAAGAGTAGTATAAAAGGAAGATGTAAGTGTTTGTGAATGTTTAGGCTGAAAATGGAGTGGGTACTCTATCAAGGTAATAAGATAGGTAGAGTAGAGTAGTTATAAGTAGAAATGAGAGTATAAGCAGTGTGGGAGGGTTGTGACTCATTATTAAAAGTTGGTAAATTAGAAGTGGTTATAAGGAGAAGGTAAGGGATTAGGGGAAGTCAGGAGGAAGCAAGTGTAGGTAATGAAAGGAAAGATAATATGCAGGTACAACAGGGGTAAGGTATAGAAGGAAATATAAGGTAGAGGGGGTAGAGTGTGTGGAGAGGTATAGAAAGAGTAGTAATAGAGGTAGAGGAGAGTTGGTAGGAAAGGATAAGAGGGCTAGTGTGTAAAGAGGAAATGAGGAGGAGGATATGAGGTGTGTCAAGGGGAGGAGATAAGTTTGGCGGAGAGAGGAGGATAGGCTGATAGGGTGAGGGTGTGACTAGCAGTATAAGTGTAGGACCCCTGGGGTGGGTGGGAATTGGGGTAGGGAGGAGCGGAGTGAGCCCAGGGACGGAGCGGCTGGCACAGATTAGACTAAGGAGGAGGAATGAAAAAGTATCAGAGAAAGCCAGGTGCATCAAGGTCAGAGAAAGAGGTCTGAGGGGAGAGGATAAGAGAGAACCTCAAGAGGAGGAAAGGGATAGAAGTAGGTAAGGTACAGTAGGAGAATTAGGCAAGAGTAAAATACAAATAAATGAAACCACGTCAGGATCACATACATGGGAGTACAGTATGCAGAGATGCAACAATAAAGGAAGCCTATTGGTAATCCCCACTTGGTTATACATCTCTTAATCAACAGTGTGCCAAACATACAACGGCTGTAGAAGCAACTAGGATAGTAGCAATAGTGACCCACTGCTGTTTGTGACATGACAGATAAGAATGATCACAGAACAAACACAGGAGTTAATTGTAGTGTGCTCCATAGCAGGAAAATACCAGGGTACTACTACAACTGCTAACAAAGGAAGTGTCCTGGAGACCAGTGTACCTAGGTAATACAGATCATTATATCCTTGTTGTACTCTACATTCTCTGTAGGTATAACACAGCTGGAGATCACTGGCATATCATTATTACATTACTAATAAAAGTTTACTGATGCAATCCCCACCCCCCCTAAGTATATTCAAACATATGCATCATGTTGAAAATAAAATGGTTACATACTTGATGGAGTACAGAACTCCTCTGTTGAAAGATACAGCTATATGAGTACTGTCAAACGTGTTAACCATACAAACTAACTCTCATACACAATGGTTCCCCTAACTTGGTGTTTGCCTTTTTAAGATGGTGATTGCCTCTGAACCAATCTGTGGTTCAGGAATGCTACATGTGGCATACACAGCTGATTTGCAGTATAATCAGCCAATTCAATGCAACTACTCAACAATATATAAGGCCTCAATGTAGATTCCATCCCTTTGTCATTTTGGGTTGGAAATTACTGGGTTAGTTATGTCAGCACAGACAGAATGTTTGTAGCAGCTATTTGTTACATACAGATGTGTGTGCAACAGGCTGAAGCTGCTGCTGCTGCTGCAGGCAATAAGCATAGTTAGAGAGGCTGTATACCACACAAAGGAAAAGCAGCAGTCAAAACCACACAGCCAGTGACCACATAAGTCAGTAGATAAAACTGTTTATTAAAACTGCACAGCTTTGGGTGGATAAATAGGTGATGATAAAAACACACATATCAGAATTTATACTGGTGATGTAAAGCTGTATTTGAATCGAGTCACTGTGACAGCAGGTGTATTTTGCATCTATTATTATGTGTATGGCTTTATAGTGATTTATTTTTCTACCAGAGACAAAGTTACACTCTTATTTTTCCATTACTCATGTAGCAGTTGTATTTTCACATGTTGTAGATATAATTCACTTACATCTAGCCATATGTATATAGCTTTATAGTGTTGTATTTCTCTACCACAGTCCCAGTTGCACTCTTATTTTCCTATTAGTCTCATAGCTGAAAACATGCTTAATGATGGGAACTTGACAATTACTATGTTTTGCTTAAAACACCATTGTTAATAAACAGCTGTGTGTCTAGGTGTGTCTATGCACTGTTCTGCAGGTGCTATGGACCTGAGTTTGAAATAGGGTGCAGGTGTAATTTTTGAACGTGATTAATATTTTTTCAGCATCACCCAAACATTCTTTAAAGAAAAGAAAAATAGGGAGATAGGACAGTGGTGAAATGGGATGCAAGCAGGTGAAAAACATAGTGAAATGTAGGTAGGTATGTGCAGGAAGGAAGTAGGAAATAACCATAGCTATCCATTTCTTGTACAGCAACAACTGTGCACTTCAACAGATTTTTTAGCTGAATTTGGACTGTCACCCACAGAGAGAGGGATGAGGACAACATAAGTGCTTTATCAACCCAGTTGGACCAAATTAAGTGTGTCCAATGGACACATGTGCGAAATGGAGAGCTATGTATGGAATGATTTTTTTTCAGGTGTGAGTGGAATGTTAGGGAAGGGACATAGGTATATGTAGGGGAGGTAAGTTGGGAAGGTGAAGAAGTTTTTGCAGACAGAGAAGACAGCAGACAGGGTTGGTGTCTGGACACCTTGGTTGGGGAGGGTGTTGCAGAATCCCAATCCCATGGACTTCAGACATGGTAGCAGTGTGTCTCAAGTCCTCACCCATGGGACTGTCAGCACTGCACCTTCACAGCTCCTGTGGAGGCAGTGGTTGACACCAGTACCTGTATGAAGCTTCCCCACCAGGATGGAGAGAATGCTGTCTATCAGACGTAGGCATGCATCAACAGTTTGGCGCAGCAGCCCACACACCATGCCCGGAAGTTCATTACAGGTGACATAAGCACCCCCTCCACTTCCACTCCCAGAGGGGGTCCACCCTCAGCCTGTGGGGTGGAACTACCCAATGGAGCAGGTAGAGCAGGGGCAGCAGATGGGGTGCCACCAGTCTGCGGCCCAGACATTTTTGACCCTGGTGCCTGAGCCAGGGAAGCCAAGGTAGGTGGATCACCTGGAACTGGCCTTCCTTGTCATGCTGTGGTAAATTAAATATAAACATAAGGTAAACATAAAAATAACCAAACAAATGCAAGTAATAAAATAACAGAAAAAAATAATGACTAATGGAAGGAAATAGAAAAGTATATAATGAGGAACAGAACAATAAATAACATAAATGAAAGTTTTTTAGAGAACAAGGCAATATTAAATTATACATAAGGCCAACATAACAGATAATTTAAAATAATATATTAATATCACATTATAATAATATATATAATTAAATAAAAGAAGAAAAAAGGTTGGGGTGAGATAGAAAAAAGAACATTAGTAAATTCACACATAATATAACTATACAGACTACTACTACATACTTCTATATATGTTAGATTTCACTTGTAAGAATACTGATTGCTTATATTGTATAGGTGATGTTGCCTGTACATAGTTCTCAACCTGTTAGCGTGGGACATTATGTACCAAGCCATACCAAATGGTGATACAAAGGCACATCAACGGAACTTTTTTATATATTAGTATCAAGGTGTTCTGATAACAGATTTTCCATTAACTCATATTCCAAGTATTGTCATATATCTACAAATCAAAGGACCAGATATATGGGGCAGTAGTCATTGCATTCTGCAAAAATCTTGACAGTTGAGAGGTATATTTGCGTGCAGTCATTAGATGAGATAGCTGGTCATTTCTCAGTTGGCTGCCATGGGATTACAACCCACAAGCAGTGAGTACAGGAATACTGAGCACTTTATTTGAAAATAATGAATTATCAAAGCACCATCTCCTTTTAAACTTTTATTGACTCATGTTGTGTAAATCATACATTTACACACATGCCTAGCTGTGTCTGTCTGGTGTCGGATTGGAACCCACAAGTAGTGACTGCAGGAATACAAAGCACCATCGCCTTTTACACTTTATTGCATAATGACCTTCGAATCTGGCATTTACACACATGTATGACTGTCTAGGACTTCTGTTAACATACTTGTATACCCTGTTAATTTACTGAGTGCACTCTACAGCATATTTCAGACAAAATGAGCCAAACACAAGTCTGACCCTTAATCCGGGTATTGCACTACATTTAATTCTGACATTTGTTGGTGCATTATTTATTACTTCACATGTAACAGTTGACTAATGTCAGATTAGAACATACAAGCACTGAATAAAGGAATACTGAACACTTTGAAAACATTAGTTATCAAAGCACCATCACCTTTTACAATTTACTGATTAATGTTGCTTCAACTCTGGCATTTAGATACATGGATAGCTGTCTAGAAATTCTGTTAACTTACCCATATACCCTGTTCATTTATTGAGTGCAACCTACAGCATATTTCAGACAAAGAGCAGACCAGAACAGTGACTCTTAATCTGGGTAGACCACAACATTACCTGATGGTTGGAAGCTTTGCTACACAGTACTACATGCTTACTTGCAATAACTTGTTTTACCATTTCAGATATGCACTGACACATTAATAAAGCTATAGGATGTCCCAGGTATTTCATACCTGACTGTTAGGACTGAAAAATCTGTATTTGCTTAACATACTATTACGTTATGCATTAAGTTATTACTTTGATGATTTCTTACTTACCACACGCTTGCCTAATCCTGGCCTAATGCCCAGCATGGAACTGTACATTTCAAGCCCTCTCTTCTCCAGCTGTGGTAAGAGAAACAAACTATTATGCATACCAGTTTTGCATGCATTCAGCTTGTATGTTTCTAAATTAATGGAAAACATACTTACATAACTGTGGGGTGTGCCCATCTCTAACTTCTTGGATCCAGGTGTCCAAGGTTCCTCGCTTCCTACAATTCAGGTCATCATAGTGGTGATGACACTGCTCACCAGTGCAGGGGATACCAGTGGTACTGGTTAGGTCCCTGGCTAAGTGACCCCAGGCCTCAGTCATGCATTCTGAGCCCTCATAGTTCCCCTGCAGCAAGCCAGGGTCTATATCTCTCTATGAGGAGTCCAATAAAAAAACTTTGGACTCCTGCACACACACACACCCCCCCATACACCTTAAAATGTGATCCCTCTCTAACTCCAGCAGTCATTCCCACAGTCAAATTCAGGCTCAAAGGAATGATGTGAAATTCCTGCCTATTGGCCTTTATATAGACTTCATTCCCGCCCTTGCAAGATATACTATAACTTTCAAAAAAGCACCACTTCACTTAGCATTACACAAACTTGCACAATCCATGTTTAAGCGAAGCTTAGCAATGCGCAAACTAAGAATGACCATTGACCATGTTTAAGCACTGCATAGTATCATGCAGCTTTTCTATCTGTTTCTAAATGTAACAATTATTTAATTTAAAGTCAACTGATGTTTTAGTCACCTGACACATTGTCACAGCAATATATGTAAAAAGCATTATTAGCCAGGACTCAAACCTCAGACCTACTACACTATAGGTCATGGCTCACCCTATCTAGCCACTAGGAAAGTGAAGGGAACTTGAATATCATCTGATATACAGGAAGGTACCTGTAAGCATAGCGCAGCTTCGCTGCATAGGTTTGTATGTTTCTAAGCATGGCAGACCTACACCAATTGAATACATCTGATTTCTATTTTTAGCTGTCTAGCAGAGTCTACTACTTAAGTATGCCTTGCTATGCCTAGCTAAGCAGCATGCTGCATTGCACAAACAAGCACATGCACAAAAAAATATTAATATTGAATGCATCCAGTTTCTATTTTTAGATGTCTAGCGGATGTCCAATGCTTAAGTATGCTGTGCTACGCTTAGCTAAGCAATGGGCCCATCATGCAAACAAGCAAAAAAAAATAATAAATAAAAAAATAATTTATTAACATTGAATGCATCTGGTTTCTATCTTTAGATGTCTAGCAGATGTCTGATGTATATGTGCACAAAGCTAAGCATAGCTAAGCAATGTGCCACATCACACAATGCACGTAAATATAAAAAAGAATTAAATTGCAATTTAATGACATAAAATGTCTTGTACACATTTCAGCCAAGGTGGACAGGCCAAAAGGTGTGTGGCAGCAGCGTAAGTCTTACACGGATTCAATATCTGTGTTACTGTGACCTTCCTTAACATGCATCATAATTATTATTTATGGCACGCTGCTGAGGGGGAACCGTGGCCGTGTACACAGATACATTCTATTTAGGCTCTACACAGAGCATACATGGACTTTATTGAATCCTAGGGTTATTATCCCATATCAGCCCCTCATTCCTTTGTAATATTTGTCTGTTATTTACTGTTCATGTCTTAATGTTTGTATGTTCACTTTTTACTTTTATCATTGTAATTAAATTGCCTATAATTTGTTATTGTGGTTTTATAGTAAAGTTTTATTAAAAATATTTAAGTAACACAGTAGACACAATTACAAATCATCAGCTTCATCAGCATTCAAATTTAGACTGCACAATACGTACAGGACAAAATACAACATAATGCACATTTAAGAAGTCTGAAAGGTAGCCAAAGCTCCAACTTTTTTAAAGGCGTATGCCTACATGTATTAAATCCCCATTTTTGGAAGCAAATGTTTCCCACTTTTTATGAAGGACATTATATCTTACACTGAAATATATCTCAGGTACATGTTGAATTACTGAATTGTTTCAATATGACAAGATTTCTGAATTTTCTGTTACTTGTAAGATCAAATACATTTTATCTTTTAATCAGATAAAAAGCTACAACATGCTACTGATACAGCAGTATGTGTCAATACTAATAAAAGCAATAATTTATTTTCAGTCTTTTGAACTTCTGGAGAACATAGATGACTTTCAGAGCAATCAGTCAAAGTATGAATACATTGAAACATTCCTGGTTTGCATTTCTGATTTGAGTGTACTGAATGGTGCTGATGCTTAGACTGCCTCATCATCAGACAATCGCTCAAGGCTTTCTGGAATCATATGAACACTTAGCACCTGCCCACTTCCATGTGGAAATGGCATTTAGGATACCTCTTTGACTACCTATCTAGAGACTTGGTTAATTACAGATTCACTGATGGCATCTCAAACACAAGGTCTAAATTTAAGGCAATCACTATGAGAAATATTCTAGTGAAACAGATATCTCTGATTTCTTCTCAACAGCTGTAAATTCCAAGTATGAACAACAAATGATCAGGTTTTCTTCCTTTGGTTCACCACCATTTTTCTGTCCAAAGCCTTTGTAGGACACTGCTATTCTCCCAGTATGCCCTCTGCTTCTGAAGAAGAAAGGATAACTTCTGTTGGACAAAGTAGTATTTTTACCTTAGTTGGCAATGTTTCTATCTCTTTTTAATATATCTGAGGTTTTCAGATTGCAATAAGGAAGCAGATATATGAACTTTACTCTTGAATCTATGGACCATCAATTTTTGAGCTGCACAAAGACAGTTTTCAAGGTAGTAATCTGCTATTCCAGCATAGTTGAGTGTATGTTTACACAACACTCAATTTTAAAAGTCTGTAAATTTTATCATGACACTTCTGTAGTCTGTTTAGTCCTGTAAACCTGACCATTTGACTTTGGATGGTTAGGACCAGGGGATTTAATGATGAAACTCTTATTCTCTAATATCCTGTTCATTTATATACCTGCACAGTGGCATATTATCAGATGTGTAGTTTCAGGAATCCTTTTGTCTTGTTATTATGGTTCTAAAAGCATTAATGAAATTTTGACTTGTAGTACCTGCTAGCCTTATAATCTGTTAAAAAAATAATTTGCTCAAATCAGGCCAACATAGACTTAAAATTGGAAATAATCTGTATTGATTTTAATCCATAGTGTTACTGTGCCACCAAAAAATAAAAAACATCATTCCCTTCAAGTACCATTATGATAGCCATATGATCACCCTTTCCATCCCTCGTTGTTTTTTAAAATAATACTAACTGGTTGGAATGAAATTCACAGGCCAACAAATAATCAATAGGCCTTCACCTTCTTTATATATATAAGATCCCTTACTTACTGGATACTGTTGAAATATTTGATCCAAGTTCAAAAAGGAAAACACAAAAAAATGCTTCATATATATTTACATATATAAAATAATGGATGGGTGATTATAGCAGTGATTTTAAAATGATTTTAAGTACTATAAAAGCATAACTAAAAAGGTTTTCAAAAAACTGTACATGAAAAAACAGTATTTTAAACTACCATATGGTTTGTAAAAGCATGGAAGCTTCTATGGAACCCACCTTCAAGCACACAGGCTCCAGCCCACCATGACATCAGAGGCGGACCAATAAACTTAACTATCCCCCTACACTCTGCTTATGATGTAACAGGAGGTGGAAATCTATTATGAAAAGCTAGGACAAAATCTTATGTACTCAGTCTTCTAAGCAACACTTATCTGCCAATAAAGGAAATTCCACTTTGAACTGAACTATTTGCCTTCATTTCTAACCAAGCTTAAGGACTTGCAAAGTAACCTTCCACTGGAACCCGGACTAAACACAAAGCTAAAATAAGAAGCACCCCAGGACCACGAGAGAAGAAAGCACCTACCACTACAGGAGATTCTCCCCTAGAAGCATCCCCTTCATCACAGGCATGTGGATACTTTATGAAAAGAAAGAAAAAAACATATCAGCTGCTATTAGGCAAGAGATGATAATTTAGCAGAAATACTACATGAATATGTCTGGTTGTGAGCAGAAGGAATATGTTACACTTACTATGAAGAAGTAAATGTATTTGCTTATAAGGAAAGCAAATAAGAGAAAAATGCATGTATTCATGCTGAAAGCTCACTTGTATACCTTGTAGGTTGGTCCTCTCTGACAAATACAATACTTTTAATCAAATTATATGCACTCAAAATGACATGCTGCATACTTCGCTGTACTCCAACACTTCAATCATTCATCTGTACTCTGTCAGGTAGAATATGTAAAACAAACATCATATTTCAGTGTACTTGTATAAATCATCATAACCTCTAATATGCAATGCATGAAACTGAAAGAAGTCTAACATACATGCCACAAATTTATAGAAATAATACCGAATCACACTGAAAATAACTGACTTTTTCTAGGGCTCCCAAAAGCAATGAAAAAAGTTACACGACATTTTGACAGAAGCTGAGACTTGAGTATATGAAATCTCACCACCTGTGAAAGTTCCATTCATTGTCAGTAACAAATGACAGAAACAGAATAACAAACCATGTCAAAAACATTCATGTTAATGTCAAGGCCCACTGCAAGTTTGGGGATTCTTACAATATAAAGTGAAACACAGAGATCTACTCCAGATAGCAAGGAAAACAATGTGCCATGATAAAATGGATGTACAGACTCAAAGAAATATACAAACAAAATAATTAATTAAAAGAAAAACATCGGTACATATTGTACTACAATTAGTAGGGTTATTACTTCTACATTATTAATAGCCATGGCAGTGATTCGGGAACCTATGCTCTTCAAAACGTGAGTTGCACAGTTATCAAATTATCCTGCCTGAGTGTGTGTGTGTGTGTGTGTGTGTGTGTGTGTGTGTGTGTGTGTGTGTGTGTGTATGTGTTTGTGCAAAGCAAACCTCAGTAAACTATCAAATAACAACACTGGGATATAATCACCAGTGATAAAAGTACAAATAGATATAGAATCCTTGGTGAGCTAACTTTTCAAATTAGTACACCTAATACTGATAAGTGAAGGTAAAGTTGCCAATATATTATTTCTCCTTTCAAGGCCATCTCCTAGAATTTAATCAAGCACATTTATTCTTGGAAAAAATCAAACTATCTGTACTCAGAACGTCAATGTAACTGTTAAAATGTACTTTCTGACCATTGTACAATAGCATTCATCAAGGTACTGAGAAGTGACTCAGTAATTTTACCTTGATTGGCAAATGCTGCTTCCTTTTTCACATTAGTGAATACTTTTTGAACTGTTCGATACAATGCAGGTACTAGCATTTACAGAACAAAATCTCTTAACAATTATTAATCATTTTGAGAGAAGGAAATTAAACTGTTTTATCTCTGTCTTAAACAGCCAGAATATTATATGAATGAAAAATAAAAGAAAGTATTTCACTATACAAAGGTTATATTTCTTGCAGTTTGACTTATAGGACACAAAAACTAAAATAATTACTTCAGATTACATGACCAAAAGGGGTTATAAAATGGTTTTGTCTTGGCAGGTAAGTTTCACCATATATGTAATCTTAAATATTTTTATTTCGAATTTCAGACTTCAACAAGATAGTTATTAATTATTTATTTATGTGTGTATATGTATATATATATATATATATATATATATATCTATATCTATATCTATATCTATAGGGGGGTGTGCATGTGTGTGTATTTATATGTTTGTATGTACATTTATTTGTATCTTTTGCTATCTCTTTCTATAGCTATGGATATAGTATATCTATAAGCAGCTATAGATATCAATATACATATGCATATTACCTATCTGTAATTTAATCAAACATATATATATATATATATATATTTATATATATATATATATATATATATATATATATATTAACCCTATAACTAACTCACTTATCCCTCCCCCCCTAACTAACTCATCACTACCATACTTAACTTAACATCAACCTCTAACTCACTTATCCTAACCCTAACCAAACACATTCCACTACACTACCCAAACACACTCACCTGACCACTAAAACCCCTTCTAAACCACCTAACCCACCCACTCACCTTACACCCACCCCTACCCTTAGTCCTACACTGCTTACACACATACATACCTTTTACACAGCCTTCCATTTCTCATGCAGTCATCATCCGGTCCGTGTTGGTGTCTCTTCTGCACTCGTTCTTCCTGGTCCCCGTCCCCGTCTTCCTTCTGCACTTTCGCCGCGCGGCTCGATTTCGCTGTCGATGTTCCGGCGTGTCGGTGAAGTCAGGTAGAACCATATATATATATATATAGATAGATAGATAGATAGATATAAAATCCTATACCCTATATCTATAGTATGCCTGATTAAGAAAACTTTGGCTCATTGCGGCCACTTGTAGGAGTGTGCAATTCAGAAAAATAAACTCCATGATGTGACCAGACCAAGCAGCACAGTTGGGTGTGATATATGCTAATGGCCACATAATGACATGGTAATGACCAATTAAAATGAACTTCTGTCTGTATGCTAATGAGGTAAGACAAGATGGTGGAATGATTCAGAAACATATAATTGTCATGCAATGGAGCTGCACCTGCTGTATATTTGAACTTGACCAAATGCTTGTGTTCAAATTAAGTAAATTGCTAAATAATATAAGTGGTTGCCATAACATTAGTATATGTATATCTGCAGGAGGCTCTTCTAGTCCCTACTATGCCTGACAGTGTACATCTCACCCAGAAGTGCCAGGTCATCCGACTGCACTTAACATTTCACAGACTCTATGACACCAAAATTCTGCACCAGTACTGTAAACAACAACAACACTGACCATGAGAACCACAATTTAAGTAAGGCTGTGTCCAATTGCATATCTTCAAGGTACACAATATTAAACAGCAATGAAAATTAATATTTGCAGTGCACTTGCAATGTACCTCCCAAGACAGTTTTGCCCAACACATCTTAAAAGTACTGACAGGATAACATCTTTTCTTCCCCAACATTCCCAAGAAAAAATGAAAGGGCACCTGTCCTACAAAAAATACTGCCAGCATACCTCTCAACTTCCTGGATATTTCATTAATGTACACATCACTGGCAACAATTGAACAGCATAAAAGTGTACTTGTCAGACAAATCATTGATCATTACTGTCAGTAAATTAAAAACATTGTTATAAATAACCAGAATTATTGAGCTAAGAAGTTGAGAGGCATGTTTCTATCCAACCATCAACCTGCTGATTTTTCATTTTCTCAGTTTGCGTTATACCATCTGCTTGCTTCCCCTTTACATCTTTGTCTTATACTCCAATTTCTAACCTATAATATGATAAACAATAGATGAAAAAAACAAAGACATGCCCACAATAGACTTACAAAATCCTCATCTTTCTGTGGCTGTATATTGAGCAAAAGTTCACAGACAGCAAAGCTGATGTCTGTATATAACCACAGAGAAGTAGCACTCCTCATCCCATGACAAAAATGAAGAAAAATCCTTGTCAAGGATTAATCTGTTGAGCAGAAGAGCTAAGCATCATTGCATATACCAAGCATACCAATCTATAATAAAGTGCAACCAGTGCCTTAACTTTTGCTTCTTCAATGGTTCTCTGTACTACTCATGTTATTATGTTTAGTTTGTCAATGCTCTGGTTGAAAGTTTTGAATTTCTTGGGCATTGTATGCTGTTTTACAATGTTCAGTTTGTAGTCTGCACATGTGCTACATTTCCCTAATGTATTTATGTTGTGACTACTTTTGCACTGGCAGATTCAGTGGCTCACCTTGTTAATGCTCTCATGTGGTACACTTCAGTTTGAAAATCTTGGGTTCAGTTCTTTTGAGGCCTAGCAATTTTTTCTTTCCTTACCATCATTTTGCATATATTACATTTCCCTGATAAGTGTTTTTTATGATCACTTTTATTTTGACTGCTGCAGTGGCTTCTCTTGCTAGGAAACTGTGAATATACTACCATGTGGAATGAACTAATGAGCCTGAGGGTATCAGGATTTCCTTTTTTAATGACAGTAATTTTATAGTATAGGTCAATTGCTCACACTCTGATGGTGTCAACATTGGAGTAGGTTGGTATACCTGAATATAGTGTGGCCCTCTATTTAAAAAAGAAGACAAATGGTACCGTAACTGTGGCAGCTTAGGTAACTGGGATTCAAGGTCAACCTTTACTTCATAGTTTTACTGGCTACCAGCAAAGGTATAATATGGACCACTATAAGTATACCTCAGGAGATAGAAAGTTTTCAGCATCGGATACAAACAACTACAAAACCATCATATGAGGATATACACATTCAACAGGAAACCAGCAGAAAAGTAGGAAGAAGTGTGACAGGTCTGTGTCTAACTCCCACTGCTCAAAAAAATGTAAGGAGGAAGACAAACCAAAAACAGACAGATCAGCTTCACCCTGAGACAATTATTGTAAACTAGTAACAAGACTGACAGGCTTCTCCTCTGACATAACAAGTGCAACAAGCCTTTAGTTTATTCCACAAACCAACCAGGATGCTGATTCTGATTGCCATTTGTAGGGGACAGAAAACTTTATAGAATAATTCTGTAAAACAGAAGAGTCATGGAGAGATCTAGCAGAGAACTGAGAGTGAAAATAGCATACCCAAACCACCCAGTCTGGCAAAATGGGGAGATGAAATCTCTGCACTTACACTATTACTGTTTGCCTTTTTATGTTATAAGCTGTTGTTTTTTATATACTCATAACTAGTTTAGCAATTCTTTGATGCAGTTCTTTTTAGGCTTATGGGAGAGCGCAATCCCTTTGGGAAACATACCACATGCTTAACATTTTTTGCACTGTTTAGAAATATTTTTGTCACATGAGCAGTTAATTTCCCTTCTTTAATGCAGGGAGTCATTTCTTTCTCAGTCATGCAATTGGCTCAGTACAGACAGGTTTTAAAGACATGTTGGGAGAATGAACACTGGAGTGAGAAGAGATTGGTGCATAGTGAGCACATCATTTTGAACCTTGGACCTACAGTTCTCAGTCTGGCAATATGCTCATTCTGTTGCAAAAGCATGAACAATAGTTAAGGGCTTGATATAACTTTGTTACTGATCTACAATCTGGCATATTTGTTTTGTCTTTTTTTTCATGTGGATTGTCTGTCTTATTTACAGTTGTTACATTATTTTGGTAAACCAAGTTCATCTGACAGCTAGTGAGACTGACGTACTGCATCAGGGGACCTTTCTAACAAGGACAACCCAGACAGACCTCATAAGGGTCAGGATATATTGATAGCATCATGGCATGTCAAAAATGCATCATAATTAGCAGTTAAAACGTGTTATCATAAATGCATCAGAAAATCATAAGGTTCAGATTGCTTTTTATGGGAGATCAAAATTAAAAAAAAGGCAACTAGACTAAAAAGTGGATGTAGGTGAGGTCCTTTTCATGTACTACTTCATCTGAAACATGTATTGCAATTTTAATACACCAGCAGTTAGGATGGTCTGTAAAACAGATATCTACTGATGATCAGGGACACTGGATTGTAATCACCATGATCACCACTGAAGGTCAGCTAGTGTTAGTCAACTTTTACTGCCCAAATGAGAGCAATCCAACACCACTACTTAGTTTAGGAGTATAGCTTGTGGCAAAATCAAATCATCTAATGGTGTCTAATGGTGCTGCTATGGGGAATGATTTTAATATGGATGTCAACACAATGACTGATGGAATCCCTAGATGGACTATCTGACATCCCAAATCTGCAAAAACATTGCATGGTTTTATAAATGCCTTACAGTGAATACATATCTGCAGAACCCTTAACCCCTTGTTACAAGGCTTTACATAGTATACCCTTGGTGTAGCTAGCAGTTTAGACTTTTGTTTAATAAATTGTAGGATGCTAACCTTCGTTACTGCTACAGGAATCTTACCCTGTACACTATTCTATCATGCATTTTAACCTAAACATTACCTCACGTCCATCGTACATCCCATCATACTTAGTAATATTTCACCCCCTTCTTTTAAAGATGCCTATGACAAGGACGGAATTAGAACAATGAGTCATCCCTTATTGGGAGCAAAACCTAGTGAATAACATAAATATTTATGCATACTGGGAACAGTATAAAATTAGTTGCAAACAATTCACAAAATAAACAACGGCCCAACAAAACGGGATATCCCAAGCTAGACTCAAGAAATAGCAGGAAAAACTCAAAGTATTGGACAAGATTTACAAACAGGAAGAGCGGTGATAAAGTGGCTCACTGGGAACTTAGAGGTATTAAACAGGAGATCAAACAATGCAATTTCAGAGGATTTATGAAAAATGGGAAAGGTATGAGCTTTCTCATTGGGCTCAGGGAATCACATCAAATAAATTAATTGCATATAAATGTGAAGAACATGTCAAAAATATATCAATTGCAGCAATAAGAGGTGTAAAGGGAATTATCTTGACTGACCCTTGGGAAATAAAATATTTATGATGGCATATGGAAAGGTGGTGGAAGAACAAAGAGACAGACCAGAGCTCTTTCTGTGACAGCTAATCTCCTACCAGTGGACATACCAACTAACCTGCTGGAACCAACTAAGAATCCGGTTGAGACTCAAGAGAAAGAAATAGCCGTTGATGTCCTCTCAAAGGGAAAGCAGATGGCCCTGTGTAGCTCTCAATTGATTTCACAAATGCCTTAAGGATGGATCACCACTCTCTTGTTTCACCTGCAGACAAGCCATTTCAGAGGAGAGATTCCAATTACCATAACAAGTTTTAGAGTATTGCTTTTCTCCACGTCTCAGAAAGATCATTTTGCTGCAAGCAGTTACAGACTGATATTTTATGATTTTTGCCAAAATAATACTGACAGGTAAGATTAAATTATGAATCAGATCATAGCTAGTAATCATCTGGACTTCATTAATTGAAGATGTGTGTGTGTGCGTGGGGGGGGGGGTGACGCTGTTAGGATATTGCTCAATGTGCAAAACCTCTGTCACATGGAGTTTGATGATCAATTTCCATAAAACATTTAACACTGTCCAATGGTCCTTTATACAGGAAGTGCTGTAGTATTATAATTTTCCTCAGAAATTTGTTGTGGATTAAACTTTTATATAATAGCCCATTTCACAGGTTTACTTGAATGGAGTCCTGCCACCACATATTTCCCCTACCAGACGTACCAGGCAAGGCTACCTTCCCCATGTACACACACACACACACACACACACACACACACACACACACACACACACACACACACACACACACACACACACACACACATTTGACTTAACATATCAGTACTTGACAAATATTTATCAACCGAGTACTTTCCTCTCCTCATTACAGTTAAAGATTTCTTGCACCCATTACCTACCTGGTTTGTGGATGATGGTGTAATGCTGTTAAATAGCCATGGAGAATAGGCATGGGTCATCTTGAATGAATTTGGCAGAATATCAAATATTGGCTTAGAGTTTACAAGGCTAAATCCTCAATCTTTTTTCTGTAGAGGTCAGAAACTGCACACACGGCACAGATATTGGCCTCTTCTATATATCACATGGGTCAAAGATACAACCTACCTTGAAATAAAGATTAGTTCTGATCTGAGCAGATGCATAGAAATCAATTAGTTTCATTATGTAGAGAAAATCCAAACTTATCTAAGTAGATGGAAAAAAATACATTTACACTTACTGAGTAGGATCCAAGCAATCAAAATGCTTGTCCTTCCAAATGTTCTTTTTATTGTTAGACATCTCTCTTATGACACCTTCTGTCCTATAGGTAAAAAAGCACAAATGTATACTGGATTTTCTACGGGAAGGGGAAAAAATGAATTAGCAGTAGCATACATTAAGGTACAGTTAGCTTTTGACTCCAGAATATAGCCAAATATAGTAAAAATAGCTGCTGCCTGGTACTAATATGTATTTAGGAAATCAAATACACCCATATAGTTTCATTTAGAGTTGTTCTTATACAAATTTTTAAACCCTCTCCTCAGCCATGGAGCCATCATTCAAAATTTGGGATCCTGAAGGGGTGGGGCTATGGTGTGAAAGAGAGTCTGCAGGATGAAAAAAAGAAAAGGGATCCAGGCCTATTTCATAGCACCTTCTTGTGGAACCATCTATGTAGAACAGTGGCTAGCTGCATGCTATGGCGGAATAAATGGATTAAAGCTAGTGCATTGCATGTTTCTGATATTTCAAACAAATCTCTCGCATGTTTTTGTACTTTGGATCAAATTCAATCTAATATTTCCTAAGCTAGTGACTTCTTCCTGGCAGTTTTTTAAGTTAGAAACAGAATATCCTCCTGGAAAACACTGTTACATAAGGATCCATTTATAAAGTCCTTTGCATAGCTTAATGATTTCCCAAAAGCATGAATCTCACCACAGGGTAAAATGGGTGGTATATATTAGATTTTGATGGCAACAACTGCTCAGCATTTGGCAACTTTACTGACAAAATGGAATGTATTAAATAACCCACTTATGGTAGAAGAATGGACATGCAGTCTATATAGCATTCAAGATAGCAGATGGCCAAAGGTGTCTAAGTTCACTTTTGCCATGTTATAATATCTCTGGCATTTCACATCTGTAATTTTATATAGGTAAGGTATGATAAGTAACAACTGTAGTTTTCATAGCCACTGCAGTGATGCAGATTGTAAGCACCTTATCTGAGCATACCCTCAAGGGCAAAGTCTATGGCACAAAATAATGTGCGTGTGTGTGGGGGGGTTGTATAGGAAGTATGAATACAGCCCCCCATGTTAAATTTTGGATCTTTGGGATTCACTTATCTGTGACTTGTTTGGGAACTACTGAGATGAAATAGCTCAGAACTATAATCGCTACCCTCCTCTTCTGTATGTTTTCACACTTAAAGGGGGATACACAGATTGATGGTAATGCAAACTGTAGGTCTCATTACAAACTGAGCAAATGGTGCAACCCTGTGATGGATGTGCCAAAACAGAATGAATATTGAAATATGGTTATGCATAAAGTGGGATAAGTTAGTAATTTTTTTATATATTAAGTAGTACAGTCTCTAATGACACATGAAGATATCTTATGGTTTTACTTAATTTTAGTATTTCTTTTTGGTAGTAGTATACAAAGTTTGTTTAAAAGGATATTTTGAAATGTTAAATTGACTTATCTTTAAGATCATTTGTAACATTTCTTGTAAATGGTGAAAATAAAAGAGTTGTTTATAAAAATATGCTCCCTTTAGCAGTTTATATATAGTTACAATTTCAATATATTACAAGAATTTAATCGGTAGGTAAGTAAAAAAGTAAAAATAACATTACAGTGCTCTATTGACTGATATTTGTGTCACTGAATGCACCATTATTTATTGCGTATCTAATTCTCAATAGGATTGTTATTGTAATTGGTGTGTATGTATCATAGTAAGTTTACATTCATTTCTATAAGCCTATTAAGATAAACAAAATAATTACATGCATGGTCAACAGATTGGTAATGTTCCTTTCTCCTTGTCTTTATAATATTCCTGAAACCCATCATTCAATATTTAGGTTGTATTGGCAACAGATACACTTCATGTCATCTCCTTGCTTTTAATATAGTCCTGAGACCTTCAGCCTGCTTAAACAAACTACTTATCAATAATTTTACAGTGGCATAAGCCCAGTGGCGGCTGGTGACTTCAAATCAAAGGGGGGGATGCAGGAGACAGCTGAATGGGGTGGGGGTCAATGGGAAGGGGTGCAGCCAACTAGAAAGGGGACGAGCTATACTCAAAACCACAAAAACTGTAACATTAATTAAATGCGCTGCCCTGGATGCCAAACCATCATTATAAGATTTCAATCAAGACAAAATGCAGTGTAGAAGAAAAAAAATATTTCAATGCTTCGGCTGCATGACAGCTTACTTAATATCTACATGGAAACAAAAAGGTTGTGAGGCATGAAAAAATAAATTACTTTTTAAATACATTACTGGAATGCTAGTCAAAGTCAAGTATAAGAAAAACAAGCAGCACTCAACTCAAACCACTTCTCCTTGCA
The DNA here is from genome assembly GCF_019279795.1 of Protopterus annectens. Taxonomy (NCBI): domain Eukaryota; kingdom Metazoa; phylum Chordata; order Ceratodontiformes; family Protopteridae; genus Protopterus; species Protopterus annectens. Next base: position 601,479,618 of record NC_056730.1, on the reverse strand, counting down.
CTGCAGTTCTAATTATAATTTATATTCAGCTTCATTAAAGTACCAAGTAACATGCTGAAAGTAGCAATCTCTGTGATACCCCCACTTCTAAAAATGTTTCTTATCCAAAAAAGACCTGCTGCCTGATAACTATCTACTTGTTTCATGGGGAAAACATGATCAAAGCAAAAAAATGAAAAGCAAACAAGAAACAAGCTCAAGATACATTGCTTAAAGGATTACTGTGCAGGTAATGGACCACACATGATGGATTGACATTCTGTTTGATTTACAGGTAAAGCCTGCAAAGATGCCTGCAAGTCTCCAACAAATGTAATGAGCTTCTTAAAATAATGTAATCCTGTCCTTTATTACAAATACTGTCATATGCATTTTAATACCCAAGGCTTATGCATTATCTAGTTATGTAAGTATTCTCTGCATGGCAACAACAGAAAGGCTTTCTATGTAGGCAATTCTTAAACAGTATGCTTATTAAAGCTTACTTGCATCTTACAATCTCAGACAAGCTTACCTGATGGTCATTAAAGCATTGCTACTTAAACGCAGAGCAACAGACACTTTCTGAGTAATAATAAGCATAAATCAAAAGTATAAAAATATGACAGAAACCAGAACATTCTGCAAAATCAAGGACAGAATAAAAGTAGCACTTGTGTCTACCTTGGATGGGGGGATACTCTGCACATTTACACTGCATAACTGTTCCTTGCCTTGCTTGGACACATCCAGAGTCACTACATGGGGGAGTGGGGTGCAACAGGTATGTCACAATTTGAAATGTCTCTGGCTGACTGTGATGGCCCTGACACATTTGTCATACTGCTCAGCCTCAGAACAAGAAATATGGACAGAGCCATACATAGAAGTGGGACAAATGCCCAAAAATAAGGACAATTTTTAAATATTGCTCTTATAAATTTAGAAAGATAATAGAATGAATTTTCTGATAGGTATGAAATCTGAAACTCAAATGTCTGTCATTTTTTTCTAACTTCAGTCTTTAATGATTTGCCAATAATTTGCCAAAAAAATACAATTTTTTGAAAAACGGACCAAAAATGTGATGCAAAAATATAAAATAGCCACACAATACAGCTGGGAACCTGTCAAAGAAGGGGCACATTTTTAATATTAGTACTGCTAACATGAGCAGCTGACAAAACAAAATAATCTACATGCATTTCTGAAATAAAAGTAATCTATAACTCTGATTATTACAGTTATTTCTTAATTGTAAGCCCTCCACGTTTTCTTCCAAAATTACCATTTTGTGGCAGGATTATTAGGGGAAGTGCAACATTTTGAGCCAAAATCAGGGACAGTTGAGAGGTTTGGATATGCCTAATTCTATAAAGCAATTTATTTGCACGTACCTCTCAACCTGTTAATGCAGGAAACCTGGACAAGGCCAAATATACTGGGGGAACATATAAACAGTACTATAAATTGTTGTATACATTGAGACAATTGATAGAATAACAGATCTTGCTTTAGTATGCATTTTTCTGAAGATTATGAAGTCTGAAACTCAGTGTCTGTCATTATTTAGTGACTTAATTCCTAAATTATTTGCCAGAAAGCCACACATTTTATGAGGAACAAACCAAATATAAGAAGCAAAAATCTATTCATTCTATGAAAATCTGGCCAGTTGAGAGGTATAGTTCAGCCGGGGCAGTCTTTGAGTTTGCCACCCTTCCCCCTCACAAAATCATGGTCGAATGGAGCCCTCCCCCCTGCAGCCATTCCAATGAAACATTACTTGGCTATTTCACCCCATTTACCATAAACACTAATGTGCATACTGCTTTACTTCTATGATGATTTGGACTTCATTTGAAAGTTTTATTTTGCATTTTACAGCACAAACACTAAGGCATCTGCTAAATAAAGCACTGCAATCTCACAATGAAAACAGACTTAGCATTAAAACATCTCTGCCCTTGAAACTCACATTCACTGAAACAGCATTGAAATCCACATTCAAAGAAAATACATTGTGCCAGTGGCAGATAAAGATTAACTTTGGGCTATTTTCAAATAATAGGCCCCTTGCACATGAAACATACACGTGGTCTTTGATACACCTTCCTGATTGTATTAAATTATATTCCTTGTACAATATAGTACAGTTGTTAGACGGCGTTTTAAATTTGTTTTGAACATTTTTCCAGTAAACAGTGAAACAAAATGCATGCACCAATAATGACAAAATCGCCCAATTCAGAAAATTTTTCCAGTAAACAATGAAACAAAATGCATGCACCAATAATGACAAAACTGCCCAATTCAGAACATGTCTATCATAAAAGTCTACTCGAACTTCTACAGTCCACCTGTATGAGTAAATATGCACAATCTCTGATGAAGTAAAAGTCATCTAAATAATTCCACATTAAAGAAATTTGTAACTAATGAAGAGGTTGCCGCTAGCAAACAACTTCATATTTCATTGTTTCATCTACAAATAAAGTGCCTGTTGCCCTGGAGGAATAAGTTGCCTAAGATGCATTAAAAAAATGATAAGCTAGTAATATTGCAATAGGGAATGGATGGCAACCTGATAACAGGTTCATAGTTACTAGGTATCTTCACCAAAAAGGGCAGCAGCATCCACCCCCTTTACAATACAGTACAGTATCAGCAATACATCTACCTGTGAGAGTAGAACCCACAGCTTTATGCACAAAGAGCAAGTACACTACCTATTGTACTATGAACAACACAAGCCGATTTGGCATAAGCAGCACTAAACTTTTGTTCTCCTACAGCTCTCAGCTTCTTGTAAAATCTACTTGACACTCAGCTGTATCTCTGAACTTTGCAGCACAAGAAATCTGGAAAAAGGCAAAATTTGCGGGGGGGGGGGGGGCAAAACACCAAAAAACAGGGACACATTTTAAACATTGCTTGTATGATGTTGGAAAGTTGTTAGAATAAAATGCTGTGTTACCACCATACATTTCACTGCCAGGTATTGAACCCAGGACCCTGTGCAAACCAGTAAGAACAACACACCACTATGCCAAACCATTTGTTTTGTGAAAAAGAGGAAGACTGAAACTTAAATGGCTACCATTTAGTGAATTCATTTCTCACTATAGCTGTCAACATCTTAGCACAAAACACCCAAACAAAGCCAATAATGGGGGAATACAGCCCCCAAACATATTAAATGAGTTCAGTTATCACCATAGCTCTCAACCTTGGCACAAAAAACCTGGACTAGGCCAATAATGGGTGAATACAGTCCAAAAAATAGGGACAAATATCCTTCAAGGACACCAGAGCAAACCCACACAAACAGAGGGAGGACATGTAGATCCACAAAGAAGGCACTCCAGCCAAGAACCAAACCAGACAACTTGTAGCTGTCAGGCAACAATGCTGGCACTGCACCACTGCACTACTGGCTGTGTTATGAAACAAAAATACTGAAACCACAGACTATATGAGGAACTGAACAAATATGAGGAAAAAACCTGCAAATGTTTTACAAATGGTGGTGGGTAGGGAATCCAGGCTCTTGCCACTTGGGCCCAAGGTACAGGGTTCAAGCCTTATTCTCTATTCACCACCATGTAGGAACTGGGGCATTACACACACTACCTCCAGCAGATCCAGCCTGAAACTCTTCTCTGCAGCAGCCAATGCACTAGCTAATCCTCCATAGTGGCCTGAAACAATCAGCTGTCCTCCATACTCTATAGTAGCAGCCTGCACTGGCTGTTCTGCTGTCCCTGTGTGAGATGTGAGTTGGCTGGAGCCTCCAGCCTGTAGGCAATGCAGTCTGGTA